>NC_092037.1:51430010-51730010 GCF_003086295.3 Arachis hypogaea | reverse complement strand
TTTGCTAAAGATTTTCTAAGTAAAAAGCTACAGAATTCATAGATTTAAACCCCAATCTTCCAACGGACATAACTTTCTCATTTTAAATCATTTTTCACCCGTTCTTCGAACGGCATGGACATCCCAGATCCAATTTCATTTCTAAACAGATTTGGTACAAAACAGAGATCCGTAGTCCAAGTTATGTCCCGTCAAAGTATGCCTAAAAACCATGTTTTTCATACAAAACCACAAGGTGCCATTTTCAAAACAAGCCATTTTCAACTCTTTTCAAAATCAACCAAAACATGCCAATTTCAACCCTTTTTGAAATCAATCAAAATATACCAAAATTAACATCAAGCCTCCTCAACTCATACATTAAGACTTTAACACGATTCACAAAACTGCCTTATAACCATTTTTACCCATTTCAAACAAATGGCTAAATTACAAACACATCAACATGTCATACATCCTTACTCATCTCAATTTCCAACAATACTATTTCCAATCAACCATCATTATACATTAATCAATGTCATACTCACTATCACGTGGTTTCACCCACAAGTCAACCTTAATCATCCCTCAAGCATATATCATAACATACATATCTCTCATGCATTATCATACCATCAAGACATCAATAATCATAATCACATATATGACCACATAATATTTCTCAACCAAAACCAAAGATACCTCATCTACATAATTTCACCCAAAATTACCAAATTCCACACTTCAACTCCTCAAACCTTATTATTCAATAACTAACCCAATCATTCACATATTCATTATCTGAAATTCATCCAATCACTTGTGTCATCATACAATGCACACATCAACTTACATTTCTTACCTCTTTTCGGCCTCCGGCCCAATTTCACAATTTAAATGCATAAACCACAAATCAATACTCATTACCCAATACATCAAATTCTCAATACACCAAGCATACAAGGCCACACAATCCTCAACCCAATCATTAATTCACATTACATACCAACTATGCATATTAGCACCAACCATTTACACAATCCAAACTTAATCCTAGGGGCATCTAGCCTAGGAATTCTCATCACACCACACGGTACTTAAATGAAACTTAAACCATACCTCTTGTAGCCAAATCAATTGAGCCTCTTCTTTGGAAATCTCCACCAACCTTAGCCCCAAGCCTCACCAAAGCTCCTCAAGCAACACCAATCTCCCAATTGCACACCAAAACCATCAAATGCACTAACATAACCAATATCACATACATACATCAACCTAGGGCTCATAAAAAAATGACAATTCACAAGGATTGGAGGGTTTCTTACCTTAACCCACTGAAGTTTGTGATGAATATCACTCATGGCTCATACTAGAGCACTCCTAAACAACCAAAATCACAAGGTTTCCTCAAAACCCAAACCAAATTCGAATTTGAAGAGAAAAATGAAAACTGGGCAGAGGACAGTGAATTACTCACCACAAAACTTAGATAGAATGGTAGAGGATGAGAAGAGCGATGCGTGGCCACAAACGGCTCGTCAATCGGAGCTCCGTAGCTCAAGTTATGGTGATTTGAAGATCAAAGAGAGTTAGGTTTTCTCTCTTCTCTTATCTCTTCCCAATTTCAGCGCCCAACACCCCTTATTTAGGGCAAAATGAGCTGAAATACTCATAACTAATGTTTATATATGTTGGGTCTTGGGCCCACTTAGGCCCAGTTCACTTATTTTTGTCCGTTGGCCCAATTTTTGACCAAAACCTTTAAGATTAGCGCTCTAAATCGCACTTCAAATATTCTTACCTCCCCTAATTATAATTCCTCATTTCTTAATCTTATTTGCTCATAATCAATTTTCTCAGCTGCAGTACCAGACAGATCTCAGCCGGTACTTCCGGTCAAAATTCCACTGCGCGCTTTTACGCAGAAAACTATGTTTTCCGACTCGGAAAAATTCACTGAATCCAAATATCATATTTAAATCATCAAATTCCAATTGCCAAATCTTCCAACCATATTCTCTCCTATTTAACTTATTATTTAATTAATTTCGGTTAGACCGGGTATTACATTCTACCCCCCTAACAGAAAATAAAGATCTTCGTCGTCTCTCAGATGAACCACAGCTCACTTCTGAGCACCTGGACCTGTATCTGAAAAACAAGAGATATATACGGAATGAGAACCCCGGGCCCATGGGTTCCAAGTACGGTAAAAGTGCCAAATAAATACAATGCACTGCAATAAAAACTTAGTAAGCATCCTAAACTTCTTCACCAAATATCCAGCCTATATTCTCACTAATCCATGAATAGGCAACTGTTGTAAGGGGATACTAAATCTAGTTCATGTTACACATGTTTTCCAACTCGCTGACTCTTCCACGAATCAGACTCAGAATCATAAGCAAAACCATCACCAGTTGTTCTGCCTCAGCAACTCTATATCAATACATCATACCCTCGTCTGGAGCTAGTGAAATCACATCACTGTGTCTACTCAGGGGGCTTGAATTATCTCATTCAAAACTCATCATCATCATACAATCGCATCATCAATTCATCTCATCAAGAACAGCCCTCAACATCAACCGACACCAACATGAGGGGTCACTCAGTTGTACAAACACAAGCAATACAGGCAAGTAATACACAAATAAGGTACAAGTAGAACAAGTAGCACATAATCAGGTAACATAGCATATATGATGTAGAAATCCAAAACAAATAGGCAAACCCAAATAATTCAAACATATGCAAATGATGTATGCCTGCCCTATGGCTGATGATATCATCTGTTGGTTATATAGCCAACCCGACATGTCCTGGTAGCTAACTATTGGACAGAAACACCCATTGCGGAGCAAGTAGGTTTGAGCTACAACCCCCTTGCTACTACCCGCTCAACCCAGAGCCAATGGAATAACCACTATTGCGGCTACTACCCAGGCGGGTGTTTAAAAGCTCAACTTGGAGCGAGTGGATTCACCACTACTGCCGCTACTACCCAGGCGTCACAATCTCTAACCTAGAGCAACTGGGACATACCACAACCCTTGCTACTGCCCAGGATCTCAAAACATACATTCGTTCAGTTTAAAAGCAATCATCATTGTTATCAAATCTCAAACATTAACCTGGAGCAAGTGGGACGAACCACAACCCTTACTACTACCCAGGTATCACAAATACATTCATTCAAAACTCCATAATTAAACTCATTTATCATAAACATCATTTTCCGTCTCATACCCGGAGCAAGTGGACAGCGCCACTGCCTACTACCCGGGGTTACACATCAAATTTTCACATTTTCCATTATTATCCATTTAACACATTCATTCATTAATCATATATGCATTTATACTCAGCCATAATCAATAATGGCTTTACCGTAACTCGGCAATAACTCAGCCATCTGGCTCATGGTTCAATCAAGAACCAACCATTTATCAATAAATATAGCTGTTCGGCTCATGGCATACACGGTACTTCTACCGCCATCCTCCATATCTCATATAATCATCTTTGATCATCATTGATCACAACTTTTCTCCTTGCTTCATTCGCAAGTTACCACATCCCCTAGCTCCTTCCTCTTTGCTAGGCATATCATAATGATTTAATACATAAGGGGTGAGATCGGAGGCTTAGAAATATGAGATTTAGCTTTTAAAACTCACAAATCAACTTTGGGATGAAAATAGGGCTACGCGCACGCGTGGATGGCCACAAAGCTCATCGACGCGTATGCGTCATACATGCGGACGCACGGATTGAAACACAGCCAGACGACATGTACGCGTTAGCCACGCGTACGCGTGGGTGCATTTGCGCCCCAGGCACAAAACTGGCACAACTCTGGCACAACTCTCGGGAAAATGGCTGGGCATTGGGTGCAGCGCATCGACGCGCCCGCGCACACCACGCGCACGCGTGGATGGCATTTTCTGAAAGAACGGCGTGTACACGCCAAGTGCGCCTACGCGCGAGGGGTCATTTTGCTAAAAATTTTCTAAGTTAAAAGCTGCAGAATTCACAGATTCAAACCCCAATCTTCCAACGGACATAACTTTCTCATTTTAAATCATTTTTCACCCGTTCTTTGAACGACATGGACATCCCGGATCCAATTTTATTTCTAAACATATTTGGCACAAAACAGAGATCCGTAGTCCAAGTTATGTCCCGTCAAAATATGCCCAAAAATCATATTTTTCATACAAAACCACAAGGTGCCATTTTCAAAACAAGCCATTTTCAACTCTTTTCAAAATCAACCAAAACATGCCAATTTCAACCCTTTTTGAAATCAATCAAAATATACCAAAATCAACATCAAGCCTCTTCAACTCATACATTAATACTTTACCACGATTCACAAAATCGCCATATAACCATTTTTACCCATTTCAAACAAATGGCTAAATTACAAACACATCAACATGTCATACATCCTTCCTCATCCCAATTTTCAACAATACTATTTCCAATCAACCATCATTATACATAATCAATGTCATACTCACTATCACGTGGTTTCACCCACAAGTCAACCTTAATCATTCCTCAAGCATATATCATAACATACATATCTCTCATGCATTATCATACCATCAAGACATCAATAATCATAATCACATATATGACCACATAATATTTCTCAACCAAAACCAAACATACCTCATCTACATAATTTCACCCAAAATTACCAAATTCCACACTTCAACTCCTCAAACCTTATTATTCAATAACTAACCCAATCATTCACATATTCATTATCTGAAATTCATCCAATCACTTGTGTCATCATACAATGCACACATCAACTTACCTTTCTTACCTCTTTCCGGCCTCCGGCCCAAAATATACGGCCTCCGGCCCAATTTCACAATTTAAATGCATAAACCACAAATCAATACTCATTACCCAATACATCAAATTCTCAATACACCAAGCATACAAGGCCACACAATCCTCAACCCAATCATTAATTCACATTACATACCAACTATGCATATTAGCACCAACCATTTACACAATCCAAACTTAATCCAAGGGGCATCTAGCCTAGGAATTCTCATCACACCACACGGTACTTAAATGAAACTTAAACCGTACCTCTTGTAGCCAAATCAATTAAGCCTCTTCTTTGGAAGTCTCCACCAACCTTAGCCCCAAGCCTCACCAAAGCTCCTCAAGCAACACCAATCTCCCAATTGTGCACCAAAACCATCAAATGCACTAACATAACCAATATCACATACATACATCAACCTAAGGCTCATAAAAAAATGACAATTCATAAGGATTGGAGGGTTTCTTACCTTAACCCACTGAAGTTTGTGATGAATATTACCCATGGCTCATACTAGAGCACTCCTAAACAACCAAAATCACAAGGTTTCCTCAAAACCCAAACCAAATTCGAATTTGAAGAGAAAAATGAAAACTGGGCAGAGGACAGTGAATTACTCACCACAAAACTTAGATAGAATGGTAGAGGATGAGAAGAGCGATGCGTGGCCACAAACGGCTCGTCAATCGGAGCTCCGTAGCTCAAGTTATGGTGATTTGAAGATCAAAGAGAGTTAGGTTTTCTCTCTTCTCTTATCTCTTCCCAATTTCAGCGCCCAACACCCCTTATTTAGGGCAAAATGAGCCGAAATGCTCATAACTAATGTTTATATATGTTGGGTCTTGGGCCTACTTAGGCCCGGTTCACTTATTTTTGTCCGTTGGCCCAATTTTGGACCAAAACCTTTAAGATTAGCGCTCTAAATCGCACTTCAAATATTCCTACCTCCCCTAATTATAATTCCTCATTTCTTAATCTTATTTACTCATAATCAATTTTCTCAGCTGCAGTACCAGACAGATCTCAGCCGGTACTTCCGGTCAAAATTCCACTGCGCGCTTTTACGCAGAAAACTATGTTTTCCGACTCGAAAAAATTCACTGAATCCAAATATCATATTTAAATCATCAAATTCTAATTGCCAAATCTTCCAACCATATTCGATCCTATTTAACTTATTATTTAATTAATTTCGGTTAGACCGGGTATTACAACATGCATTTATATTATTGATGCCATTGTTCAATTAGCTCACTTACCCAACTAGCCTTACCTTTTATCTTCTATTATTAGCCAATTTTGAGCTTATTTTAATCCCCTTCGTTCTTAGTATTAGCACATTACAAGCCTTAAAACAAAAGACAATAATTGTCCTTTATTTGGATCTTTGATTAGATTAGGCTAGTGAGTGTGTATCATTCAAGTGTGGGAAAACTTGGGTCATTGGTTGGGAAAAGCTGTGTATTGTATTTTTGTTGAAAATATTGGAAATTGGGTACATACTCATGTCTTAATTAAATATAAAACCATATACATTGATGCTTTTTTGTATACTTTATTGCAAAAAGAAAAAAAATGAGAAAATAAAAAGAAAAAATATATATCAAAAGAAAAAAAGAAAAAGAAAATAGGAAAGAAAAAAAAGAAAGAAGAAGAAAAGTAATAAGAAGGGGACAAAATGCCCCAAAGTGAAGTCCAATAACAATCAATGCAAATGAGTTATGATCAAGAAAAGAATGCATGAGTGTGTGAGAAAGTGAAGAATGGGTAGTTAGGTTAGCTTTGAAATTGTATAGGTTGTCATATAGGCTAGGTGAGAAGTTTAAGTTGATCAAAGATTCAAATCTCAAGCTCACTTGACCATATGCATCCTACCTTGACCCTAGCCCCATTACAACCTAAGAAAAGACCTCATGATATATGTATGCATGCGTTGAATAATTGTTGATTGTTAGATAAAAAACATATCTTGGAAAGCATAATTAGGGCAGAATTAAGTGAATCAACCCTATACACTTGAGCGACTAGAGCAGATACACATCCGGTGAGGGTTCGATTGCTCAATTACATGTCTCCACCTAGAGTCATCACTTTTCTTGCAAGTTTGTAAAACCGTTAATAACTCACAAATGAATTCTTGTTGCAAGTATAGTTTCTAAACTAACAAATAATCTTCTCATGCAAAAAATTGGTTGTCACAAGTAACTAACCCCTATAAAAATAACCAAAGTATTCAAACCTTGGGTCGTCTCTCAAAGGAATTGCAGGGAAGTGTTCTTGTTATTGGTTATGAGATGTATATTTTGGGGTTTTGATAAGAGACATGAAAGACAAATGGCAAGAAAGTAAATGGAACTCAAATGATAAAAAACTCTTGGCAAGGTATGAGAATTAGAAGTCCTATCCTCATTATCATCATCAAAAGTGACAAGAATTACCCGTTGCTCCCACTTAGTCAACCTCTAACGATGAAGGAAAGTAAAGTGGATAAATCAACTTGAGTCCACAAGTCCTAGTCAACTCCTAAGGAAAGACTAGAGTTAGCGTCATTCAAGTCAATTAGCAACTTCTAATTATCAATCAACAAAAGAGTTTGATAACTCAAGAGTCTCCAATTACTCAACCAAAGCCAAGAGGAGAAAAATCTACTGTAACATCCTTCCAAGCATTTGTCAAACACTTGGAAGGCATAAAAGGAAAGCAAAGTTAAATTGCAAGAGAAATAAATCTACAACTACTCAATTGCAAGGAAATTAACAATAAATCAATCAACAATAAAGGAACTCAAAACATAAATTGCATTAAAAGAAAATACGAGAAACAAGAGTGCATCAACCTAAAAGTAAAGAATTACAAGAATTAAATGCTAAACTAGAGAAAGCAAAGGTGGAGGAACAATGAATTGTAAAAGAAAAGTAAATCAAAGCATGAATTACACCTAGATCTAAGAAATCCTAATCTACATCTAACCTAATTCTAGAGAGAAAAGAGAGCTTCTCTCTCTAGAAACTAACTAAAGCATTCCCTCCAAAATTCAATTATGACTCTGCCATCCACTCCTCTTGATTTCTGCATGTAATTGGCTCAGAAACTAAGTTGAATTTGGGCCGGGGAAGCCCAGAATTCGCCCCCAGCATTTTCACTTTAATGAAGTCACGTGCAAGTATCGACGCGTACGCGTGGGTCACGCATACGCATCGATGGCATTTTCTATCCACGCGTACACGTCTGTCATGCGTACGCATCGCCATGCGACTTCACTTTCCACGCGTGCGCGTCGATCTCAGTATCCCAAATCCTTGTTTCTTCATGGATTATCCACTTTGCATGCTTTTCTCTTCAATCCTTTTATCTATTCCTAGCCTTTTCAACCTGAATTCACTAACAAACAAATCAAGGCATCTAGTGGAATCAAAGGGAATTCAAAATTAATTAATTAAAGGCCTAAAAAGAATATTTTCACACTTAAGCACAAATTAAGGAAGAATCATGAAACCATGCCATTTCATTGAATAAATGTGGGAAAAGTGGATAAAATCCACCTAAATTAAGCACAAAATGTACCACGAAAAAGTGGTACATCAAATTCTAAAGCAAAGTATAGACTATTATACATTGCTGGAAAGCCCTAGATGTTAGCTGATGAGGGAAAATCAATTCCACACAAACTAACCGGCAAGTGTACTGGGTCACATCAAGTAGTAAAACTCACAAAAGTGAGGTCGATCCCACAGGGATTGATGGATTAACCAACTTTAGTATGATGATGAATTTAGTTAAGCTAATATTTGGTGATTTGAGTGAAATTTAGTTAACAGAAAGTGAATTGCAAGAAAACTAAAGTGCATAATGTAAATTGACAGAAAAGTAAATGACAGAAAGATTAAATGACTGAAACTTAAAGTGCAAGAAATTAAAAGAGCTAAAACTTAAATTGCAAGAAATGTAAATAACTGAATCTTAAAGAGCAAGGAATTTGAATTGCAGAATCTAAATTGCAAGAAAACTTAAATTGCATGAATAATAAAGGGAATTGGGTGCAGTAAATCAAAACAAACTTGAACAGAGTAAATTGTAGTGAAATCAGAGAACTCTAAGGTGAAGAAATTCAAAGAAAATGATTTATCAAGGATTGGAGATATCATAATCCATCATGAATCAATTGGGTCTCAACTTCTTTCTCAATCATATGAGTAAATCTATGGTAGATTGAAATTGATTGAATCCCAATTCCTTGGCAATCCAATATCTCTAATGACAATCAATCTTGCCAATTCATTGATCTAATTGTCATGAGAAGAGGTTAAGTACAAATCTCTCATCCATAAGCCACACTAACTCTTAAGATCTCAATTCCTCCTGAATGGTGTTGATCAAGAGAGTAGTGAAGGATAGAGCTCCAATTCTAATGCAAGTGATTCCCTTTCCAAGGCTCACACAAGCATTCAATTGAATTCAACCTCCTTCCAGAGTGAGGAATTCTAAATCAAAACAGAAGATATCCAATAGCTACAAAAATGAATTGAGAAGAAGAAAAATTTCATTGATTCATTGGAATTACAATAGAGCTCCTCCCCCTAATGAAATTGGGATTTAGTTCATCATTGCTCTAGTACCAAAACAGAAAAGAAATGCTGAAGGAGATGAAGAACAGAAAGAAAAATAAGCTCAGATATGAAATTCTAAAAGAGCTCCTAAAAGAAAAGCTAAAAGAAAAGGTAAAAAGGAAGTCCAAAAAGTAAAAGTTTTTTTAATGAAATTAAATTTTCTTCTATTTATACACTTTCCAATTCAGTCAACAAGTACTTGGAGTGGGCTTTTGGCCTCTGATGAAGTGGGTCAGGATTGGTACTTAGTTGCAGCTCCAGGATAACGTAATGTTCTGAAAGTGAGCGGAGCGTTCATTCACCGACACGTACGCATCTCCTGCGCGTGCGTGTCATCACTATCTTCAGCTTCAATCATGCTTGCACGTAACATCCACGCGTGCGCGTCCTTGGTAGCGTTCTTTAAATGAGCACTACGTTCGCGCCATGAGCGCTCCCCACGTGTGCGCGTCTTCTGCGCGTGTGCGTGGATGTTAAAATTTCCAATTCTAACTTCAGCACCATCCACGTGTTTGTGTGTTTCTTCCCAGATGCTCCATCAACACGTGCACGTCATGTATGCGTGCACGTCGATACCAAATCCTCAATCCTAAATTTCAAGATTGTCGCGTGCGCGTTGCCAGAGAGCGTAGAGCTCTTCATTTGAGTGCAGCGTTATTCTACACTGCCTCTCTTTCTCTTCATTTTTTTACCTGAAATCAACCAAACGTGCAATCAAAGTCTCACCAAAATCATAAGGTTTTGCATCATTCATAATAATCACATAATTCTTTCATAAATCTCATGATTTTGTATAAAATCAACAATGTTTGATTGAATCAAGATAAACATGAAATTCCACTCTAATCACTTACTTATTGTGCAAGAAAGTGCATAAAACCTAATGAAACAAGTGAAAAATACTTGTGGAACTAGTATAAGATGACTTGTCATCATTAGCTTTATATAGCCATTAAGAACGCTCCATTTGGACTTTTATAGCACCAAAAAATCTCTTTCGAGTGCAAGGAGGTCAGATCCTGACAGCATCTACAGCACTTTCTCTGCCTCTGAATCAGACTTTTGCTCCAGCTCCTCAATTTCAGCCAGAAAATACCTGAAATTGAACAAAAACACACAAACTCAAAGTAGAATCCAAAAATGTGAATTTTGCACTAAAACCTATGAAAATATAATAGAACTTAAAACAAAACATGCTAAAACTATATGAAAATGATGGCAAAAAACGAATAAAATATCCGCTCATCACAACACCAAACTTAAACTATTGCTTGTCCCCAAGCAACCAAAAACAAAGTAGGATAAAAAGAAAAGTAAGATACAATAAATCTCAAAGTTTTCAATGAAGCTCAGTTTCAATTAGATGAGCGGGACTTAGTAGCTTTTTTCTTCTAAATAGTTTTGGCATCTCACTTATCATTGAAACTCAGAAGTGTTTGCCTCTTTAGGAACTCAGAATCCAGATGATATTATTAACTCTCC
The DNA here is from genome assembly GCF_003086295.3 of Arachis hypogaea. NCBI lineage: Eukaryota > Viridiplantae > Streptophyta > Magnoliopsida > Fabales > Fabaceae > Arachis > Arachis hypogaea. The sequence goes on along the minus strand of NC_092037.1, from coordinate 51,719,084 downwards.
TAGTTCAGTTCTTTTTTATTCTTGAACACAACTTTTTAGAGTCTTAGCCGTGACCCTAAGCACTTTGTTTTCCAGTATTGCCACTGGATACATAAATGCCACAGACACTTAATTGGGTAAACCCTTTCGGATTGTGACTCAGCTTTGCTAGAATCCCCAGATAAAGGTGTCCAGAGTTCTTAAGCACACACTTTTTTCTTTGGATAACGACTTTAACTACTTAGTCTCAAACTTTTTACTTGACACCTTCACACCACAAGCATATAGTTAGGGACACTTTTCATTTGAAGTGCTTAAGCCAAGATTTTATTCTTTTTAGGCCTTCCTAACCATTGATGCTCAAAGCCTTGGATATTTTTACCCTTGCCTTTTGGTATAAAGGGTTATTGGATTTCTGCTCTTGCCTTTTGGTTTAAAGAGCTATTGGCTTTTTCTACTTTTTAATTCTCTTTTTTTCGCATGCATATATATATATATATATATATATATATATATATATATATATATATATATATATATATATATATATATTCTGCAACATACTTTTTCTTTTTCATTTTGCTGATTTTTCTTGCTTCAAAAATCAATTTTTGGATTTTTCAGATTACCAATGATACTTCTCCTTTTTCATCATTCTTTCAAGAGCCAACATTCTTAATTCCAACTTCAATTATGCACTATTCAATCATACATTCAGAAAACAAAAACAATGCCATCACATCAAGATAATTGAACTATTCTTAAGATAAAACTTGAAATTCATGCATCTTACTTTTCTTTTTCAATTAAAATAATTTTTCTTTTAAGTAAGGTGAGAGATGCATTGAACATTTTATAACTTTAAGACATAATGACAGATGATCATGCGCTAGAAATAGACAATAAAACATAATACATGGAAAACAGAAAAATAATAGGCAACATAGGAGTAAAGAAAACGAATCCACCTTAGTGATGGCAGCTACTACTCCTTCTGGAGGATCCAATGGAGTGCTTGATCTCCTCTATGTTACGTCCCTGCCTCTGTTGTTCTTTCCTAATAACTCTTTGTTCTTCCCTCACGGCTCTTTGATCTTCTCTTATGTCATGGAGGATGGTAGAGTGCTCTTGATTTCCTATCCTTAGTTGATCGGAGCTTAGTTCTCCTAGAGAAGTATGCAATTGGTCCCAAAAAATTTTTGGGGAGGAAAATACATCCTTGAGGTATCTCAGGGATTTCTTGTTGAGGCGGCTCCACATGCTCTTGCTGTGGTCCATGTGTTGGCTCTTTAACATGCTCCATCCTTCTTTTAGTGATGGGCTTGTCCTCTTCTATGACAATTCTAGCTGAATTGCATAGGTGACAAATGAGGTAAAGAAAGTGGTGGCAAGTGCCTTTCGCTTCCTCTTCCTTGGGGTTTCACCAATCTTTGATGCCATACTTAGGAATGGTAGAAGTCAAAAAGAAAAGCTTTTGCAACACCAAACTTAAGAGTTTTGCTTGTCCTCGAGCAAATATGAATAATTAGAAATGAGAGAGTTAGGTGGGATATGTGGAGTTTCTGTGGGACCTACTGGTCCTATGAGGCTAGGGAATTCAGCTTCCCTGTCCCCTTGTGGGCGTTGAACGCCCAGCTCTTGCTCTTGGCTGGCATTCAACGGCAGCTTGATGCTCTTTATGGGTGTTGAATGCCCACTCTGGCCCCCTTGTCTAGCATTCAATGCCAGCATGGTCTCTGCTCCAGGGTGCTCTGTTTCCAGCTCTGTCTGTTTCTGTTTCTATTCTAACTACTGTACATGATCAAAAACATTAAAAAGCAAGGGAAAACTCTAAAAATAAACAAGATTAAACTCAAATGGAAATAAACAAAAGAAATAAGAACCGAAATACTCTACTCATGGTTGGGTTGCCTCCTAACAAGCGCTTCTTTAATGTCATTATCTTGACAGATAACTCCTTTCAAGGAGGAAGATAGTCATAGAGGAATAAATTCTTACTCCTTATTGGGAGCATCATTCCTGTGCTCTCATAGATTAACTTGATACGCTCACGAGACAAGCTCTTGTTCACTGCATGAGGCATGGTTGGGCTTGCAGTAATATGCTAGTGTCCCTTTTTGCCACTTCCCTCTTCCATGGTGAATACTGATCATGAAATTAATGTATCACTACGAAAATTCCTTCTGCAAGTATACCGAATTGTCGTCAAGTAATTAATAACCCACTAGGAGTGGGTTTGAATTCCACGAGGATTAACGGATTAAGCAAGTAATAGTTGATTAATTATCCTAGTTAGACTATTCAAATTGGAGTGATAAGCAAGTAGGAAATATAAATGACATGAAAAGTAAAGGAAAGCAATAAAGTACAAGAAGGTAAATGCCATAAATGTAAAGTACGAAAAAATAAAGTGCAGAAAATGAAAATAGCATAAAGTAAGTAAAAGAAAGAAAAGGAAAAATAAACATTGGGATCAAGAGATATTGCATTATCTAGATTAATTGATTTCATCTCATCTTCAATCATGCAACTCATTGACCTCTTGGCAATCATGATTGATTGAGCCCCAATTCCTTGGTGACTCAATCTCTCAAATATTGATCAATAGCCAACTCCTTGGTCTAGTTGCTCATGAGAAGAGATGAAGAATGATCCCTGATTATACCACACACTTTCCTAGATCCAAATAATGGAGAGATTTCATGTCACCGTATCCCAACCAAAACCCAAATCTATTCAAGTGTGAGAAAGAATTTCAAGTATGGTTTTATGTTTCCTCTTCCAAGGTTTCCATAAAACCCAATTGCATTCAATCTCTTTTCCAATATAATTGAATGCTAAGCTTGAAGAGCGAAATTCATTCCAGTGAATCAAGAGAGACGAATAGAAGAAGAAGAATAAAAACAATCAATACATCAAATACAGACAGAGCTCTCTTTCCCAATGGAAAGAGTTAGTAATTCACAACTAAACAAATTATTTACAAGGTAAGAAAGAAAATGAAAAGAAGAAGAGGTTGATGGTGAACAGAAAGGATCCGAAGACTCCCCCCAATCCAGCATGACTAATTCTATGAACTAAGGCCTTTATATAGGCAATCCTAAATTACAAGCATAAATGAAATTGAAAGAAAATTATAATGAAATGAAAATGAACTATTCTAGATGATTCTTGTGGCCTTGATTGGTTGATAATTGTGGGCTTGCTTGCTTTTAAGTGGACATAGAGTGAATTTGGTTCAGAATAAGGCTTCAGGAAAACGTAGCGCGTTGTTTTAGAGAAGGGAGCGTTCTTGCACCCACACGTATACGTGCTAGCTTGCGCATCCCTGGTGTTTTAGCTCATTGACGCATACGCATCACCCACGCGTACGCGTCACCCATGCATACGCGTCCCTTGCAGCGTTCGCTTTGAGAACGTAGCGATCGCGAAATGAACGCTCTTTCCACGCGTACGCATCATCCACGCGTACGCGTGGATTGCAAAATGTTGCATCCATGCTGCGCCTTCATCCACGTGTTTGCGTGCCTTGCCTCATCCATGCGTACGCGTGATTCACGCGTACGCGTCGATGACTAAACTTCAAATCCAAATTTTTGCACTTGTCACAGGCGTTCTTTGGTAACGAACAGAGCGTTCTTGGCTGAAGGGCGTTCTTCTTGTTTGTATAACACTTTTGAGAAAGCGTAGCACTTTCCCTTTCTTCTTCTCTTCTTCACCCTTTTGTCTCTTTTCTTATTTCATGCTTCTTTTGTGCTTTTTACTTCTTTTTCCAACATTTTCTAGAAAATAGATAAAAATAAAAGGGGTGAAAGTAATCTATGATTTAAGCATAAAATACTCAATAATTAAGCATGATTAATGAAATCTAAAGTGAAAAAGCATAGAAAAATATAACATGATGCGCAGTCAGCACAACACCAAACTTAAACTTTGCTTATCCTCAAGCAAATAAAGAATCATGCAATAAAGCTTAACAAACCAAGGTGAGAAGAGTAGCAATTTTTATGTTCATGGTTGGCTAGTTTCTTATGTATGCTACAGTCACAAGGGAGATTCAAATAGTTGATGCCTCTATCTAGCTCATTTTATGAAATCTTTTTCTTTATGTTATTTAATTGAAGCAAGCTTTTCACTCTTTTCTTAGCTTAACTTTTTGGGTGTTTTGCACCATGTGTTGAAAAGCTACGACTCTAAATGCTTTGTTTTCAAGTATTACCACTTGATACATAAGCACCACAAGCATTTAATTAGAGAACTCTTTAAGCTCAATTATTTCTTTTCTTTACTCTCTAATCATTGATGCTCAGAGCCTTAAGCTTTGAGGGAGTGCTTTTGCACTTGAGCCTAGCCTTGACTCTAAGTGTTTTGTTTTCAAGCTTTTTGCCTGATACATAAACACCATAAGTACTTAACATTTGAATTGTCATTGGTACTCAGAGCCTTCAGCTTTCTCATTCTTTTCCCTTTTCTTTTTCTTGCCTTATTTGCAATTTCTTCTTCAAGATTTTCATGATTTCAAAAATTTCATAAAATGTCCTAGATGAAAACTTCAATTAAACAAATTCAGATGCAATTGAGCAACAATAATCATGGTAGCTTCCCAATACTTATAAGCCCATGCTAGGTTCTTCTTTAATTACCTTGTTTGTTTATGATCATGACACTAAATTTCTTTTGAACTCACAAAATTCAAGATAGTGGTCATAATATCACAGCAACATGTTACAATTCAGCAATCAAGCTATGCTTATTCACAACACACATGCATACAGAGACAAATAGAGACAATCATGCAATTTAAAAATGCTGGAAAATAAGTAAGAGGAAAAAGGAACGTCACCGCCTTGTAGTTCATCTTCATTGTTGTTGTCCTTTTTCTCCTATTCTTCCCCTTCCCACACCAAACTTAGAATGCTTGTTTATCCTCAAGCAACAATTAAAACAGTAGTGATGGGGTCTATGATGGGTCATGAATGTCTTAAAATAATAAAATATGAGTAATACATGTGGTTTAGCAAGCAGAATTAATGATACAATACAGGCACAAGTAAGAAAACAGAGACAATACGATTGCATTAATAAGTGGTGTGCATGGTACATTGCATGAAGGATAAGTGGCAACACTAAACTTATTGTGACACTTTCATTTTAGAATGATGCAAGCGCCTAGGGAAGATTGAAAATTAAATTGTTGCATGGCACCACCAAACTTAGAATGCAATCATATGGCAAATTATTGAAAGTAAACAAGGTAAAGAAGGGAAATGTTACCTACGGTTAGGTTGCCTCCCAACAAGCGCTCTTTTAGTGTCATTAGCTTAACATGTTGTTCTCTACTTTCTTCCTCTGCTTCCAATTTTTCAAGAGGAATGACCTCAAGGGGAGAGAAGAGCAAGTTGATGTCCCCTGTGTTGGCCTCTTCCCAACAAGCTTTCTTTTTTTATTTGCTTGATTTGCTTTGCTTGTTGGGCAGGGGTTGGATTGTTTGCAGTTGACCTTTTTTTCTTCACGAATATTGTCCTTCGTATCTTGGTCACAATCCTCTTTTTGGTGCTTTTGTTGATTGCCTTCACCATTTTGATTTCACGGGTTGGTTGTTGTGTGATGGTTGGAGTTTCTTATTCATCAAGAGCTTCTTGAATTGGTGGTTCAATGAACTCACCCTTTATGCAACTCTCTATTTCATTAGAGTGTGGACTCCCTTGATTCGTTTCCTCCCTTTCTTTTGTATGATTTTGTATCGCTTCCTTTGGAAGTGAGTTTGCATGTTCATTTGTCACTTTCAGTAGCCTCTGTGGATATGGAGCCCTAGGCTTATATACTCTCACAACCTCCTCCTTCTTCATTGGAATCTCTCTTGGTACAGGGGCTTCTTTTTCTTGTTTCTCCACTTCCTCTTTTTCACCCACCATTTGATCTTCATCCTCCTTGCTTAGCGCTCCTTCTCTTGTGGTATTATTCTCTTTCCATAGCCAAGGAGAGAAGGTGATTGGATTTTCAGCATGGAATTGTGCTAACTGTGCCAGTGCAACTTCTAATCTTGCAAGATTGTCATTGCCATCACATGGTTGTGGTGATTGGTTAGAGTTGGCTTGTACTTTTCTCTCTGCCCTTACTAACCGTGCCGTTGTGGCTTGCAAGATTGTCATCGAGTGATGAAGAATTTTGACATGTAATACTAGGAGGTGAGGTTGGATAATTAAGATGTAATGGCTCTTGATGAATGGGCGTATGAATGAGTGAAACCTCTTTCATTTTGATCTTCCCAGCCACAACATGAGTAGTGATTACACTCATCAAAATATGGACTATTTTGTGTCCCTGGAAAGTACCCCATTTCATGTTCTTGATACTCCCACCCACCATGAGTATAATAACGTGCATTATTTTATGGTGGTAGAAAGTTTCCCATGAAAGTTGATTGATCATTTTCTCTCATTCCTCGGTGATATTCCCAACCACCATTAGGATAATGACTTGAATAATTTTGTAGTGGTAGGCAATATCCCATATGATATGATTAATCAAAAGGTGAAGTGAACTCCATTTGAATTTGGTAGAACACAACCACCAAGAAAAATTAAAATTGCTTATATCAGAGGATAAGGATTTCTTAGTGAGGTAATAACACAAACACCTAGTAGCAAGAGAAAATTAAAAGAAATTAAATGACAAAAATAAAAAGAAAGGAAAAAATGTCTAATCTAGGTAATCAACCAACCGGTAGTTTGTTAATCACAATCAATCCCCAACAACGGCACCAAAAACTTGATCATGAAATTAATGTATCACTACAAAAACTTTTTCGGCAAGTATACCAAATTGTCGTCAAGTAATAACCCACTAGGAGTGGGGTCGAATCCCACGAGGATTAACAGATTAAGCAAGCAATAGTTGATTAATTATCCTAGTTTGACTATTCAAATTGGAGTGATGAGCAAGCAGAAAATATAAATGACATGGAAAGTAAAGGAAAGCAATAAAGTACAGGAAGGTAAATGGCATAAATGTAAAGTACGAGAAAGTAAAGTGCAGAAAATGAAAATAGCATAAAGTAAGTAAAAGAAAAAAAAGGCAAAATAAACATTGGGATCAAGAGATATTGCATTATCCAGATTAATTGATTTCATCTCATCTTCAATCATGCAACTCATTGACCTCTTGGCAATCATGAATGATTGAGCCCCAATTCCTTGGTGACTCAATATCTCAAATCTTGATCAATAGCCAATTCTTTGGTCTAGTTGCTCATGAGAAGAGATGAAGAATGATCCCTGATTATACCATACACTTTCCTAGATACAGATAATGGAGAGATTTCATGTCACCGTATCCCAACCAAAACCCAAATCTATTCAAGTGTGAGAAAGAATTTCAAGCATGGTTTTATGTTTCCTCTTCCAAGGTTCCCATAAAACCCAATTACATTCAATCTCTTTTCCAAGATAATTGAATGCTAAGCTTGAAGAACAAAATTCTTTCCAGTGATCCAAGAGAGATGAATAGAAGAAGAAGAATAAAAATAATAAATCCATCAAATAGCAATAAAGCTCTCTTTCCCAATGGAAAGAGTTAGTAACTCATAACTAAAAAAAAATTATTCACAAGGTAAGAAAGAAAAAGAAAAGAAGAAGAGGCTGATGGTGAACAGAGAGGATCCAAAGACTCCCCCCAATCCAGCATGACTAATTCTATGAACTAAGGCCTTTATATAGGAAATCCTAAATTACAAACTTAAATGAAAATGAAGGAAAATTATAATGAAATGAAAATGAACTATTCTATATGATTCTTGTGGCCTTGATTGGTTGACAATTGTGGGCTTGCTTGCTTTTAAGTGGACTTGGAGTGAATTTGATTCAGAATAAGGCTTCAGGAGAATGTAGTGTTGTTTTAGAGAATGGAGCATTCTTGCACCCACGCGTATGCGTGCTATACGCTTGCGCGTCCCTGGTGTTTTAGCTCATCAACGCGTACGCATCACCCGCACATACGTGTCCCTTGCAGCGTTTGCTTTGAGAATGTAGTGTTCGCGAAATGAACGCTCTTTCCACGCGTACGCGTCATCCACGTGTACCCATCATCCACGTGTACGCGTCATCCACACGTATGCCTGGATTGCAAAATGTCGCATCCATGCTGCGCCTTCATACGTGTTTGCGTGCCTTGCCTCATCCACGCGTACGCGTCGACGGCTAAACTTCAAATCCAAATTTTTGCACTTGTTGTAAGCGTTCTTTGGTAAGGAACGGAGTGTTCTTGGCTGAAGGGCATTCTTCTTGTTTGTGTAACACTTTCGAGAAAGCGTAGCACTTTCCCTTTCTTCTTGTCTTCTTCACCCTTTTGACTCTTTTCTTTTTTTCATGCTTCTTTTGTGCTTTTTACTACTTTTTCCAACATTTTCTACAAAATAGATAAAAATAAAATGGGTGAAATTAATCTATGATTTAAGCACAAAACACTCAATAATTGAGCATGATTAATGAAATCTAAAGTACTATAGCACTCCCTATGTCTGGCATCTTCCTTGGTAGTTCATTCTGGACTAAAGCACTACAATCTTTGGTCAGTACTACAGTCTCATCTTCTGGTTCTATTTGCATGCCTAGGAAAGGTAGCTTTTAAGGCTCTTTCACCTCTATGAGCGCGTGCTCTGTGGGTCACAGGCTCCTCTTGCACGCCTAGAGAGGAATCAACTTGAGGATCCTTCTCCTCTGTAAGGGCATGCTCACTGGCATTCTCAGGATCCTCCTGATCCTTGATTGCCTTAAGTCCCTCAGTAGCATGCTCCTGAGGTTCGGCCTCCTTGGTGAAGACTTTTGTTCCACCTTCTTTTAAGGTCTCCTTCCCAGAGAGCATCAAGCTTTCTGTGAAGGCCCTATAAGGATGCGCCTCCTCAAATAACTCAGTAAGAGGAATATTACCCTGCTTAGGTGTCCACTGGTCATGGATGTGAACATCTCTTTGAGGGTAGTTACCACTCATATCACTAGGAGCATTAAAAATCTCAGCAGAGGGTGTAGCTACAATCTTCATGTTTAGAACTTCTGTCCTAACTGGGGTCTTCTCACAAGAGTATAAGTACTGGTTATTGGCAGTTATCTCAATGAGCTCATCTGCCTCTTCATGTGTCTCTATAAAGTACAGAGAACTATTTGCAAAGTTATCTACTGTCTTCCTGGCTATCTCTGAGATGGCTTCATAGAAGATGATTATCTTGCTTCATCCTGAGAACACATGGGGAGGACGATTCCTGAATATTAGCTTGTACCTTTTCTAAGCGACATGGAGAGACTCGCTCTCCTTCTGCCTGAAGGTCTGAAAATCTGTCACCAGCTTAGTTAATCTCTTTGAAGGAGAGAACTTGTTCAGGAATTCATTAATAACCTTATCCCAAGTGTTCACACTTCCTCTGAGTTCCATATGCCACCATTCATTTGCTTGAGTACTCAGAACAAATGGAAAGAGTTTTATTCTAGGGACTTCAGGGTTCACTCCATTGGCCTCTATAGTGTCACAGAACTACAGGAAGTCGGAGATAAACTTACTGGGATCTTCTTCTGGGTGTCCATGAAACTGGAACCTTTGCTGTAATAGCAGGATCTAGTCTAGGTTGACCTTAAAGTCATCTGAGTCAATAGGGGTGTCAAATGTATAGAAACCCAGAGGTCTCCCAATTCGTGTATTACCCTTTGGATCCATAGTGACTTCAGTCTTCCTGCACATAAATAAGAGACAAAGAAAAATAGGAGTCTTTATGTCACAGTATAGGGAGCTCCCAGTGAGATATCCAAAAGAAGAAAGAAGAATGAAGATAGAGGAATGAGATAAAGAATTAGAATAAATAGGTAGAGGAATTCTAAAATTGAGAAGTAAAAAAGAAACTATAATTAAAATATTTTTGTTTTTATTTTTTTATTAATTAAATTCGAAAAACAAGAGGAAAAGTAAAAGCTAATTAACTAAAGATTTGAAAATTGATGAATGAAAATTGTTCGGTCGGTAAAGAATTTCACAAATGAAATCTCGTTGTAAAGTATAGTTCTAAACCATCAAACAATTCCTTCAATCAAATATTTGGTTGTCACTAGTAACAAACCCCAATAAAAATAACCGAAGTATTTAAACCTCGAGTCGTTATCCCTGGAAATTTCAATAAAGTGTTCTTGTTATTTGCTATGAAGTATGTTTCGGGGTTTTTGAATTAAGAGACAAGAAATGTATTGCAAAAGAAATAAACTAACAAGAAGAAAGCTCTTGGCAAGGTATGAGAACTAGAAGTCCTACCCTCATTATCATCATCAATTGTGACAACAATTGTTCTTTGCTTCACTTAGTTAACCTCTAACAATGAAGGCAAGTCAAGTGAAGATAATCAATTTGGATCCACAAGTCCTAGTCAAATCCTAAGGAAAGACTAGCTTTAGTGACATGCAAATCAATTAGCAATTTTCAATTATGAATCAACAAATGAGTTTGATAACTCAAGAGTCACTAATTACTCAACTCAAGCCAAGAGGAGAAAAATCTACTCTAACATCCTTCCAAGCATTTTGTCAAACACTTGGAAGGCATAAAAGGAAAGCAAGATTAAATTGCAAAGAAATATAAAATCTAACACTACCTAATACAAACAATCAACAACCATAATCAAGGAAATCATAATTAACATGAATTACCTCAAATTGCATTAAAGGAAAACAAAAAGAACAAGAGTGCATCAATAACAAAGTATACAAACAAACAAGATGGATACAAAAGGATGAAGGAACAAGATGTAGGAACAAGAAATTGAAAGGGAAAAGTAGATCAAGACATGAATTAAACCTAGATCTAAGAGAGATTAACCTAAAACTAATCCTAATTCTAGAGAGAAGAGAGAGCTTCTCTCTCTAGAAACTAACTAAAGCATCAAATAAAACTAAATTACTTGGTAACTCACTCCCCTCATCCCCCTTCAATCCTTAGGTTTAATAGCATCAGAAGTGAGTTAGATTTGGGCCTGGGAAGCCCAGAAATCACCCCCCAGCGGATTCACTTTAAGTGGGTCACGTGCGAGCACTGACGCGTACGCGTGGGTCACGCGTATGCGTCGCTTGACAATTCTCCATCCACGCGTACGCGTATGTTACGCGTATGCATCGCCATGCGACCTCGTATCCACGCATGCGCGTCTGTTGCGCGTGCGTGTCAGTGAGTGCATCCCAAATCCTTGATTTTTCATGATTTCTCCACTTTGCATGCTTTTCTCTTCATTCATTTGACCCATTCCTAGCCTTTTCTTCCTGAATTCACTAACAAACGCATCAAGGCATCTAATGGAATCAAAGGTGAATTAAAATCAACTAATTAAGGGCCTAAAAAGTATGTTTTTACATTTAAGCACAAATTAGGAGAAAGTCATGAAACCATGCTATTTTATTGAATAAATGTGGGAAATATGGATAAAATCCATTCAAATTAAGCACAAGATGTACCATGAAATAGTGGTGCATCAAAAATTAGAAGAGAGTTTTCGAAAAAAAGAAGAGAGGAATTAGTTAGGAAGTTTTAAAAAAGAAGAAAGGGGAATTTGTTAGGAAGTTTTGAAATTAAGATAAGATAGAAGATTAGAAATGATTTGAATTTAAAATTTAAAATTAGAAAAGATAAGATTGAAATTGAAAAGATTTTATTTTAAAATTTGAAATTAGAAAAGATAAGATAAGAATTTGAAAAGATGTGTTTTGAAAGAGATAAGATTGGAAATCTGATTTTTGAAAAAGATTTGATTTTGAAATTTGAATTTTGAAATTTGAAATTTTAAAATTTGAATTTGAAAATTGAATTTTAATTAAGAGAAGATAAGATTTTGAAAATTGAATTTTAAATTTTGAATTTTGAATTTGAAACAAGATAAGATAAATATTTGGAAAAAAATTGATTTTTTGAAAAGATTTGATTTTGAAATTCAAATTTAAGATAAGATAAGATAAAATCAAATTAAAAAAAAGATTTTAAAAGATTTTAAAAAGATAAGATTTGAAATTTGAAATTTGAAATTAAGATAAGATAAGATTTTGATTTTGAAATTAAAATTTGAAATTTTATTTGAAATTTTCAAAAATTATTTGAAATAAAGATAGAAAAGATATTTTATTTTATTTTTTTGAATTAATGAAGAAAGAGAAAAATAACCAAAAGACACCAAACTTAAAATTTTTAGATCTAAGACACAAAGTTTTCAAAAATTTGAAAGAAAAAAACCTAAAAACACCAAACTTAAAAATTTTAAAGATCAAAACAAGAAAGAAAACAAGAACAACTTGAAGATCAAGAAGAACACCAAGAACGAAACTCAAAGAATTCCAAGAAAACAAAGAACATGAAAATGACACCAAACTTAAAAATTTTGAAAACCAAAGACACCAATTTCGAAATTTTAAAGAAAAAGACTCAAAAACTCCAAACTTAAGAATTGACACAAGACTCAAACAAGAACAAGCACAAATACTCAAACCAAAGATCAAGATTAATAAAGAAAAGAAAAGATTTTTGAAAACTTTTTGAAAAAGAAAACAAGAAATAGGTAAGACTCAAAGTAAGAAAATCAAAAGGAAATACATGGTCAAAACAGAAAAGCTTTAGAAAATTTTTTGAAAAGAAAACAAAAGACACAAACAAAAGAAAAGGTAAAGATAAAAAAGAAAAGCAAAGGTTTTTGAAATTTTTTTCATTTTTTCGAAAAAAAGAAAATAAAAGAGTTAAACAAAATTAAAAAGTACATAATCTAAGCAACAAGATAATCCGTTAGTTTGTTCAAACTCGAACAATCCCCGGCAACGGCGTCAAAAACTTGGTGCGCGGAATTACACTTTGCACAACTGAACCAGCAAGTGCACTGGGTCGTCTAAGTAATACCTAAGTGAGTCATGGTTGATCCACAAGGTTTGTGATTTGAAGCAAGCTATGGTTATCTTGTAAATCTTAGTCAGGTGGATAGAAAAGTTGCTTGGTTATTTAAAAGCATAAAAGTAAAATAAATAAAATGTTACTCAGTTGATGGTGAATGCAATGATATGAAGATGGTTAAGTCTTGGAGATGCTTTGTTCTTCTGGATTAATCCGGTCTTACTATCTACTCCAACTGTGAATGATTTCTTCTATGGCAGGTTGTATGTGATCAACGCCTTTCTTGAGAGGTCGCCGATTATCCTTCATATCTAAACACCAGGGTTAGTGCGCATCCAGTCTGATTGAGGGTGAAGCTCATGCAGTCTATTCCCCTAAGTGATCATACTCAAAACGCCACAGACAAGGTTGAATCATCCGGATCAGAGAATGATGCGCCTTGGGTTCTAGTCTCTACCACAAAGACCCAAGCTCCCCATACCTCGGCTGAACTAGTATCTCGAGAAGTCCCCAACGAAGTTGTAGATTAGCCGTCTAAGAGATGTATAATCAAGCTAGTGGTTTATCATTGTCCGATGAAAGACTCACTCTAATCCCATGTAGAATAAGATAACCTTATGCCAGTTCAACGCATTCATAAGGATGAAGAATGAAGATACATCTTAGAATAGAGAATCAAACACGAATTGAAATAGAACAGTAGTACTTTTATTAATGCATAAAACTCAGCAGAGCTCCTCCCCTCAACCTAGGAGGTTTAGAAACTCATACTGATAGAAAATGCAATACAAAACATGTAAAGTGGTGGAAGATCCCCTGAAAAGTGTAAATGTTCTCTAATAAATACTAGACTAATGACTAAGGATTATATAAGAAGGGTAAAACAGTCTTTTAGTGCAAAAATCCCCTTCTAGGGCCCACTTGGTGAGTGTTTGGGCTGAGCTTGATTGAGATCCATGTGTTAGGAGGCCTCTAGGGCGTTGAACGCTGGCTAGGGGTTTCAATTGGGCATTGGATGCTGGTCTCTCCTCCCTTGGGTGTTGGATGCCAGAATAGGGCAGGAGGCTAGCGTTGAACGCCAGTTTTGGGCCTTCAATTCTGAAGCAAAGTATGAACTATTATACGTTTCTAGAAATCCCTGGATGTTAGCTTTCCATAGCCGTTGAGAATGCTTTATTTGGACTTATATAGTTCCAGAAAAGCTCTTTCAAGTGCTAAGAGGTTAGATCCTGACAGCATCTTGATGACGAGAAATCGTGTTGGTTAGGAATTTCTCTTGTAGAAATAAGAACTTCGTTGTAAGCATAGCTCCAAACCAACAAACAATTCTTTCATCAAATTTAATTTGGTTTTGTCACAAGTACAAAGCCCAAATAAGACTTAACCGAAGTATTTAAACTCCAGGTCGTCTCACAAGGAATTATAATGAAGTGCTCAATTATTGGCTATGAAGAACAAGGGGTTTAATTTTATGTTTTGGTAAGAAAATAAATGGCAAGAAAAGTAAATGAACAATTAACTAATAAAAGAAAGGAAAAATACTCTTGACTAGACATAGGTAATTGAGATCACCATCCTTGTCTACAAACCATATATTGACAATTATGAGGAACCAAGCTCATTAACTCTACCTCCAAGAGCTTTAAGTACGTAATATCTACTCCTAAACTTGAGGTATGTCAAATGGCTTGATCAACATCAACCGATAAGTTCCAACCTATCTACTAATTAGATTAGTAGTGGGTTAGTGTCAATGGGTATCAAATTGATCACCAAGGATTCTCAAATCACAAATTCATTGAGCCCAATGACTCAAGGTCACTCAATGCCCTTAGCCTAGGCCAAGAGTAAAGAAAACTACTCAAAAACTAGAGAAAACATTTCATCAAACACCTAGAGTGCAATGAAAGTAAACATCACAAATTGCAAGAATTAACAAAACCCACAACTAACATCAACAAGAAATCAACAATAACAATGGAGATAACATAAAAGAGACTTGGAAACATAATATTGCATTCAAAGAAATCAAGATTCAATAATGGTTTATCAACATAAAAGAGAGCAAAATAAGAAATTAACAAGTAAAACTAGAAGATCAAAGATGTAACATCAAGAAATTAAAAAGGGAAAGCTAAAACAAAACAAGAATTGAAAATTGGATTTAAGAAAATTAAAACTAAACTACCTTAAATTCTAGAGAGAAATGAGAGCTTCTCTCTCTAGAATTCTAACCTAAAACATGATGAAAAACTAAACTATGGCTACTTGGTTCATTCCCCCTTCAATCCTTGGGTTCAATAGCGTCAGAAATGAGTTGGATTGGGCCCAAAATTCTTCAGAAATTGCCCCTAACGAGTTGCTTAAAGTGGACCCACACTGATCCATCGACGCGTGTGCGTCATGTGTGTGCACGCGTCTCTAGACGTCAGGCAACTATGGCAAATTCTAGCCCCGGATGTTAGCTTTCCAACGCAACTAGAACCGCCTAATTTGGATCTCTGTAGCTCAAGTTATGATTGATTGAGTGCGAAGAGGTCAGGATTGACAACTTTGCGGTTCCTTCATTTCTTCATGAGTTCTCCCACTTTGCATGCTTTTCCTTCATTCCTTCAATCCAATCTTTGCCTTCCAAACCTGAAATCACTTAACGAACATATCAAGGCATCAAATGGAATTAAAGTGAATTAAATTTATCTATTTTAAGGCCTAAAAAACATGTTTTCACACTTAAGCACAAATTTAGGGAGAATTACAAAACCATACTATTTCATTGAATAAATGTGAGAAAAATTGATAAAACCCCCCAAATTAAGCATAAGATAAACCAAAAAATTGGGATTTATCAAACCTCCCCACACTCAAGCATGTCCTCATGCTAAGAATAAAGAAGGAAAAGAAAAGGGATATGAATATTTATTCAATGCAAATAAACTATATGCACCTATCTATATGAATGCAACTAAATGCAAAATGATTCTACCTACTTGATTAAAAGTAGATCAATCCCCCAAGAACATATATGCACATGTAGGGCTAAATAGTATGATGATTCATAAATCCTACCAATTCAAAATTATAAAAATGAAGTTCAAATAGACTTGCAAGAAGAAAGCTCATGAAAGCCGGGAACAAGGAGTTGAGCATCGAACCCTCACCGGAAGTGTATCCGCTCTAGTTGCTCAAGTGTATAGGGTTGATCACTCAATTCTCTTCTAATCATGCTTTCCATGATTTGTCTTTTATCTAACAATCAACAATTATTCGATGCATGTATACATTCATCATGAGGACTTATTCTTAGGTTGTAATGGGGCTAGGGTAAAGGTAGGGATGCATATGGTCAAGTGAGCTTGAAATTTGGATCTTTGATCAACTTAAACTTTTCACCTAACCTATGACCACCTATACAATTTGTGTACTAACCTAACTACCCATTCTTCACTTTTTCACATACTCATGCATCCCCTTTAATTCACATTCCATATGCATTGATTTTTTATTGAACTTTACTTTTGGGGCATTTTCGTTCCCTTTTTATTTCTTTTTCTCTTTTTTCTCTTATATATATATATATATATATATATATATATATTCTTTCTCTTTATCATTTTTTCTAAGGTATATACAAACGTATCAATGCATATGGTTTTACATATTTAATATGGAAGGCCCACATCGGTTGGGGAGGAGAACGAAGCATGCCTTATAAGGGTGTGGATACCTCTCTCTAGCATGACGCATTTTGACGAGTGAGTGTCGGGGGCTTCGGCTAGCATCCCTATCGTCAAAGGCAAAACCGTGAGGCCTTGTGTGCCAAAGCGGACAATATCGTGTTAGCGAGTGGTCTGGGCTGTTACAGATGGTATCAGAGCCAGAACCCGGATCAATGTGCCAGCGAGGGCGTTGGGCTCCCTTAGGGGGGTGGATTGAAGGCCCACATTGGTTGGGGAGGAGAACGAAGCATGCCTCATAAGGGTGTGGATACCTCTCCCTAGCATGACGCGTTTTGACGAGTGAGTGTGAGGGCTTTGGCTATCATCCCTATCGTCAAAGGCAAAACCGTGAAGCCTTGTGTGCCAAAGCAGACAATATCGTGCTAGCGGGTGGTTTGAGCTGTTACATATGGTATCAGAGCCAGAACCCGGATCGATGTGCCAGCGAAGGCGCTGGGCTCCCTTAGGGGGTGGATTGTAAGCCCACATTGGTTGGGGAGGAGAATGAAGCATGCCTTATAAGGGTGTGAATACCTCTCCCTAGCATGACGCATTTTGACGAGTGAGTGTGGGGGGGCTTCGGCTAGCATCCCTATCGTCAAAGGTAAACCCGTGAGGCCTTGTGTACCAAAGTGGACAATATCGTGTTAGCGGGTGGTTTGGGCTGTTACAGATGGTATCAGAGCCAGAACCCGGATCGATGTGCCAGCGAGGGCGCTGGGCTCCCTTAGGGGGTGGATTGTAAGGTCCCACATCGGTTGGAGAGGGGAACAAAGCATGCCTTATAAGGGTGTGGATACCTCTCCCTAGTATGACGCGTTTTGACGAGTGAGTGTGAGGGGTTTCGTCTATCATCCCTATCGTCAAAGGTAAAACCGTGAGGCTTTGTGTGCCAAAGCGGATAATATCGTGCTAGCGGGTGGTCTGGGCTGTTACAGATGGTATCATAAGCAGAACCCGGATCGATGTGCCAGCGAGGGCGCTGGGCTCCCTTAGGGGGGTGGATTGTAAGGCCCACATCGGTTGGGGAGGAGAACGAAGCATGCCTTATAAGGGTGTGGATACCTCTCCCTAGCATGACGCGTTTTGACGAGTGAGTATAGGGATTTCGGCTAGCATCCCTATCGTCAAAGACAAAACCGTGAGGCCTTGTGTGCCAAAGCGGACAATATCGTGTTAACGAGTGGTCTGGACTGTTACAACTTGCTCATAAATGAAAGAAAAAGCTTTGTTTAATAAGTACATGCTAAATAGTCATGGGACTAATTTACAGATGACCATGTCCATTTGATTTAGAAAAAGACACATACATTTACAAATCACCTCAAAATCTTAATTAACTATTGGCCATTAAAATTATGCGAAATTTGGTTTGCTGAAAAATATATTCAAACTTTAGAATATTTTTTACAATAGTAATGTTAAAAAAACAAAAAAAAATTATAATTTATCTTATTTAATATTTATTAATTACTGCTATAATTAATAAAATTTATCTTATTTAGTATTTATTAATTACTACAATAATTAATAAATATTAAATAAGATAAATTTTGACTAATTTTTTTAATTATCAAATATTTCTATTCATACAATTTGGTACAAGAAACTTACAACTTAAAAACTTGCATAGGAAAGACCAACAACAACACATGCCCATGCAAATTACCCCTATTCAAAAGTTCCCAAATCAACACTGCATGGGAGTGTAGGCCAGGAGGGGCCATGAAAACATCTGTGGGAGTTGTGTAATCTCTAGCAACTAAGATATCAAATCCAAAACAAAAATTAATCTCCTGCTTACAATAAAATAACCTCATATATTCTACAAAATTTACACTATAACATCAACTTTCTTACCATTACTACCACTCTCAAGCTAATTCCATGGAAAGAATGAAAATAAATCACATCTAAAACTTAACGTGCTATATGGAAGCTGAAATGTTTTCTCTTCTTCTGTTAATTTTTTCATATATAGTTGGCTCTCTCTCTTTAAAAGTTGTTTCTTCCTCCCCTCTTGTTGCTTCCTACACAGACTAATGTCATTGTTATTACTTGTACAAGTTGTGATTATTGTTGCTTGCATTATTAATGGACACCATATCTTCACCTTTTAAATGTGATACAGTCTAAACATCAAATTCTCACAATCAAATTTAAAAGAAGTGAAGGTTCTTTTAGGCCTTTAAAAAGTATAAAATCGAAAGTTTTAAGCCCGAATCTTCTGTGGTTGAAAGAGTCTATAGATTGATTGTATGGAAAATAAAAAAGATTTTGAAGGCATTTTAGTAAATTTAAAAGGAAACTTAGCAATGAAATTTAAAGATGTAAATTAAGACAATTGAAGTAACAAAATAAAGATAATTAATTGGTCTTGACTTACGGATACATTTTAGAATCATCTATAATTATTACTTTACCTATGTTAATAAAGTAAAGTGAATTATTTCAACAATCAATCACCAAATGGTATAGCAATTATTGGAAGTTCTTGATTATTCAACAAAGTCCCAATAAATTAAACTAACCAACAATAATATTAGAAATCAACTGGAATCAAATTAATCTAACAAACTCAATTTATCTAATACAATCAAACGTACATAAATTAAAGTGAAGCTATTCTAGTAGGTCAACATATATTAACAAGAAACATTTACCAAGTTTGGCAACATCCCGTTCCGGAATGGTACAACCCAAAAGTGACCAAAAGATGAGAAATATATTCATCGGTTTTTTTTTAAAGAAAATCTACTTCTACTTAATATACTAAAATTAGGTTTTCCCAACTAATGAAGGTGAGGTGTCGATCTCTCATGACTCCGTTTTCCCTCCAAAATGAACTTTCCTATTCTCTATTCTAAATTATTTTATAAAAAATATTTTTATTATAATTATATAATTAATATTTAATGAATAATACATAATTATACTAATTTAGAAACATATATTTATTATAATTATATCAAATCAATATTTAATGTAACATCCTACCATAATGTAACACCCTACCATATAGAGTCTTATGCTTAAGTCATAATTCAGAGATGGCAAGGTATTACGACCTCTAAAATAAAAATTTAGTACGTATAGTAGAATGAATGATTATAACTAGGAGCCTTTGTAGAAAAAGGGGTAAACAAAAATCGCAACTCTAAAGCGCAACACTCCGATCGATAACGTAACGAGTAAGGATAAACAAACGCGAGATTATATATATACAAAGGAGTGCCAAAAAACAGCAATATATACATATGATAAAAATAAGGAAAACCCCAAAGGAAACCCAAAGGGACACAAATACACAAAACCTATTCTCCAAAATCTCCCATAAGAGGAGTCATCACAGTTTGTATTATTTAATGGAGATAAAAGTATCTAAGCAAAACATATAAACCAAAACATAGCCCCGAGAACAAAGGATCTTCGCAAATCTAGAAGTCTCCAGCATGCCTCAGCGGGAAACCTCACGTCCTGCATCTGAAAACCACAAAATCCGCATGTGTGAGAACCAGAGGTCCCCAACATGGTAACAGCTTCCACATATATAATACATAATAATAGAGGAAAGCCGAAGGCAATCCTAGAACTTCCTCCAGATAATATCAAAGCTTATAAACAAGCTAAACCATATAGGGCATCTGACTAAAGATTCTTCAGTCTAACTAATACTTCCTTTTCCAATTTCTTCAGACCTCCCAACCACCAGCAGGAGTATATAGTAGCAAACACAGTTATATCAGACAAGAAATATACAATTAGGAACAAGTAGGGCATTTAGACAATTAGCAAGTAATATGCAGTCAAATAGGCAATCTCAAATAATTCATATAGTATGCATATGATGAATGCCTGTCCCTAGTGGCTGATGATATCATCTGTCGGTTATAGAGCCAACCCGACAAGTCCTGGTAGCTAACCATTGGACTGTCCCTCTGTCACGCATCCCCAACTCGAGTTATACTCGTCATAAACTTGATCATAATCATGATCTATATTCATCAATATGATACGCCACCGGTCCAATCCTCTCCAGGATCTGAAATGGACCAATGTATCGAGGATTCAACTTCTTTGCCTTAATCACCCTACTTACTCCTGTAGTCGGAGTAACCTTAAGGAAAACATGATCTCCTTCCTCAAATTCTAAGGGCTTTAGCCTCTGATCGGCGTAACTCTTTTGACGACTCTGCGCCATAAGCATCCTATCACGGATTTTCTTGACTTGTTCAGTAGTCTCAGCTATCATTTCTGGCCCTAACAAGCTTTTCTCTCCAGCTTCATACCAACATAGCGGAGATTGACATTTCCTCCCATACAAGGCCTCATACGGAGCCATTCCGATGCTCGCATGATAACTATTGTTGTATGCAAACTCCACTAATGGCATATACCGATCCCAACTCGCCGGTTGGTCCAAAACACAAGCTCTCAACATATCCTCTAGTGTTTGGATCGTCCTTTCAGATTGACCATCTGTTTGAGGATGGTAAGCCGTGCTCAAGCTTAATCGGGTTCCAAAAACTTTCTGAAATGCACCCCAAAACCTTGAAGTGAAGCGAGGATCTCTATCAGAGATTATAGTAGCAGGTACACCATGAAGTCTCACAATCTCCTTTATGTATAACCGTGCTAGCTCCTCAAGGGTGTAAGTCATCCGAATGGGCAAAACGTGAGCTGACTTCGTCAGTCGGTCCACAATCACCCAAATAGCATCAAAACCAGCCCTAGTCCTTGGCAATCCTGACACAAAGTCCATTGCAATACTTTCCCACTTCCATTGCGGAATCTCTAAAGGTTGCAACATCCCGGAAGGTCTTTGATGTTCAATCTTTACTTTTTGACAAGTTAAGCATTTTGATACACATTCCGCCACATCATTCTTCATACCCAGCCACCAAAACATCGCCTTTAAATCATGGTACATCTTAGTGCTTTCCGGGTGAATGGAGAATCCGCTTTTGTGTGCCTCCTTTAAAATATCCTGTCTCAAAGTGCCAACATCCGGCACAATGATCCTACCCTTGAATCTCCATAACCCATCTTTTTCTTCCGACACTCTCCACTGTTTTCCTTGCTCAATGGCCGGTAACACCTTCCATATCGCTTCATCATTTTGATGAGCCTTTAGGAGTTCGGACTTAAAATCACTTGAGATCTCTAATCGGCTCAAACACAAAGTTCCGGATACTTCTCGAGCACCAATTTTCAGACTCTCGAATCCCTTGAGCAACTTCTCCTCTTAAAGCATCATCCAAGCCGCATATAAAGACTTCCGACTTAACGCATCCGCCACTACGTTTGCCTTTCCCGGATGGTAATGCAACTCAAAGTCGTAGTCCTTTAACAATTCCATCCACCTTCTCTGCCTCATATTAAGCTCTTTCTGATCAAAGAGGTACTTCAAGCTCTTATGATCAGAGAAAACTTGGAACTTAACCCCATAGAGGTAATGCCTCCACACCTTTAAGGCAAACACAAACGCAGCGAGTTCCAAATCGTGCGTAGGGTAACTAACTTCATGAGGTCTCAACTGTCGTGAGGCATACGCCACCACATTATGATGCTGCATCAGCACGCACCCTAGACCCTTCAATGAGGCATCACAATACACCTCAAATGGCTCATTCGGCTCAGGTAACACTAACACAGGTGCAGTGGTCAACTTTTTCTTCAATGTCTGAAAGCTCTCCTCGCACTCAGGAGTCCAAACAAACGGAGTGTCTTTACGGGTTAACTTTGTCATTGGCAAAGCTATCTGTGAAAAGCCCTTGATAAACCTTCGGTAATAGCCACCTAAACCCAGAAAACTCCTTATCTCTGTTATGGTGGTTGGTTGCTTCCAATCCATCACAGCCTCCACCTTAGTTGGATCTACGGCTATTCCCTTCTTACTCACCACATGGCCCAAAAACTTCACCTCACTCTTCCAAAACTCGCACTTAGACAGTTTTGCATAGAGTTTCTTCTCCTTTAGAATCTGCAACACGGTCCTCAAGTGTTCCGCATGCTCTTCTTCAGTCTTGGAATAAATCAGTATGTCATCAATGAAGACAACAACGAATTTATCCAAAAATGGACGGAAAACTCTATTCATGTAGTCCATAAACACTGCAGGAGCGTTCGTCAACCCGAAAGACATTACAGTGTACTCGTAATGACCATAACGAGTCCTAAAAGCGGTCTTAGGGATATCCTCACCCCTCACCCTTATCTGGTGATAACCGGATCGCAAATCGAAGTTGGAGAAAACTCCAGCTCCTTGTAACTGATCCATGAGATCATCAATTCTCGGCAATGGGTACTTATTCTTTATTGTAACCTTGTTCACCTGCCTGTAATCCACAGAGAGCCGCATACTCCCATCCTTCTTCTTCACCAGTAACACTGGAGTACCCCACGGAGAGACACTTGGTCGTATAAAATTCTTTTCCAACAAATCCTCTAACTGAGACTTTAGCTCGTTCATCTCTAACGGTGACATCCTATAAGGAGCACTTGAGATTGGTTCCACCCCGGACACCAATTCAATAGCAAACTCAACCTCTCGGTTAGGTGGAAACTCATCAATATCATCGGGAAACACTTCCAGAAACTCACACACAATCGGAATCTGTTCCAACCTTTGATCATCACCTGAAACGCCCGCGGTTAACAACATGATACCCTGACATTCGGTTCCGGAACAGTTCACCATCATCGAATTCAAGTAATAATTATTCACCACGACCGGCCCTTCAGTATCTTCCGGCATAAAGTACACCGACTTTGTAGAACAATCTAGCAGAACATGGTTCTTAGATAACCAGTCCAATCCCAAGATAAGATCAAGACCGATCATCGGCAAGCAGACTAAATTATGAATAAAATCACGCTGCTTGAACCTAAAGGAAATTTCCGGGCATCCTAGCCTAGTTACCGTGGCTTCATGGGTAGCATTGTGCACTCTTAGATCATAACCTAAAGTTACAATCTTCAGTCCTAACTCATGGGCTTTCTCAAATGCAATGAATGAATGTGATGCTCCCGAATCAAATAAAGCATTTAAAGTTTGACCCGCCATTTCACAGTTACCTCGAATAAGTGTCTCGGATCCCTCGGCACCTATAGCTGAGGTGGTGAACACCCGACCAGTCTGTTGTGCCTTTTCAGCACCTTGTTTCTGCTTCTCCGAATAATTTACGGCTTTATGCCCCACCTTTCCACAATTGTAGCACAAACCCCATCCAGCCTTGCATGGTGCTCCCGGATGGTGACTTCCACACCTAGTACAAGCTTGATCATTCTGAGGCTGCTTCCCAAACTTCTTCCCTTGGGAGTTGTTGTTGTTGGGCCTCCTGAAAGAGCTTCCTCTCTTGAAAGACGGACCTCTAGGTGCAAAGCTCTTCCCTCGGTTCTGTGGGAATGATCCTTTGTGACTCCCTTTCTCAGCGGTTGCCCTCTTCACACACTCTTCAGCAACCCTACACTTGTTTACCAACTCGGAGAAAGTCCTAATCTCCATTGGTCCCACTGAACTAAAAATATCACTCCGGAGTCCTCCTTCATACTTAACACACTTCCATTCTTCATATTCCACCGGAGTCCCTTGGCACATACGAGAGAACCTGAACAGCTCCTCAAACTTGTCAGTATACTCTGATATGGACATAGTACCCTGCTTCAACTGTAACAATTCAAGTTCCTTGGCCGTCCTAGCAGAAGTCGGAAAGTACTTCTTATAAAACTCCTATTGGAAGACATTCCAGGTGATATAGTCATCACTCTGCTGCAGAAGAGGTCGGATACCTTGCCACCAATGCGACGCTTCACCTGTGAGCATATAGGTAGCAAACTCGACACACGGTCCTTCAGGTACCACTTGTGCTTGCAGTGCTCGCTCTATAGCCTGAAACCATGTATCAGCCTCAATCGGACTAGTAGTTCCTTTGAACTTAGGCGGATTAACCTTCATAAAGTTTGCCAGTGTCATCGGGCCCTGAACTCCACCTCCATCATTACCATAGTTGTTCATCTGTTGACCAAGAGCCTCAGTAGTGGCTTGCATAGCAGCAGCCATGTTCTCCAACGCAGTCATAAAGTTCACCGGGTCATTAGGGTTATTCTCCGGTGCACGAGCATTCGTACGATCTCTCGCACTACCTCTACCGCGTCCACGAGGAGCCATCAGGTTCCTATACATACCAAACAATCGATATTAAGTTGATCAGTCTCAATATCGGAAGTCTAGTACTTCAAAGTCCCAAATGCATGCTCATGAATGTTTATGCCAATTATATCAAGCAGATATACTAATAGCACATAACACACACACAAAGAATGCATAGAAGCATAGTCAGTCCATCCCTCAGGCTCTACAGGAACGAACTGCTCTGATACCATAATGTAACACCCTACCATACAGAGTCTTATGCTTAAGTCATAATTCAGAGATGGCAAGGTATTACGACCTCTAAAATAAAAATTTAGTACGTATAGTAGTATGAATGATTGATTATAACTAGGAGCCTTTGTAAAAAAAAGGGTAAACAAAAATCGCAACTCTAAAGCGCAACACTCCGATCGATAACGTAACGAGCAAGGAGAAACCAACACGAGATTATATATACAAAGGAGTGCCAAAAACAGGAATATCAAGACTCAAGATCTGGCTGCGAATATAACCGGTCCGAGCATAGCAATATATACATATGATAAAAATAAGGAAAACCCCAAAGGAAACCCAAAGGGACACAAATACACAAAACCTATTCTCCAAAATCTCCCATAAGAGGAGTCATCACAGTTTGTATTATTTAATGGAGATAAAATTATCTAAGCAAAACATATAAACCAAAACATAGCCCCGATAACAAAGGATCTTCGCAAATCTAGAAGTCTCCAGCATGCCTCAGCGGGAAACCTCACGTCCTGCATCTGAAAACCACAAAATCCGCATGGGTGAGAACCAGAGGTCCCCAGCATGGTAACAGCTTCCACATATATAATACATAATAATAGAGGAAAGCCGAAGGCAAATCCTAGAACTTCCTCCAGATAATTTCAAAGCTTATAAACAAGCTAAACCATAAAAGGGCATCTGACTAAAGATTCTTCAGTCTAACTAATACTTCCCTGTCCAATTCCTTCTCACCTCCTAACCACCAGCAGGAGTATAATGTAGCAAACACAGTTATATCAGACAAGAAATATACAATTAGGAACAAGTAAGGCATTTAGACAATTAGCAAGTAATATGCAGTCAAATTGGCAATCTCAAATAATTCATATAGTATGCATATGATGAATGCCTGTCCCTAGTGGCTGATGATATCATCTGTCGGTTATAGAGCCAACCCGACAAGTCCTGGTAGCTAACCATTGGGCTGTCCCTCTGTCACGCATCCCCAACTCGAGTTATACTCGTCATAAACTTGATCATAATCATGATCTATATCCATCACCTTCACTGGTGAATATTTACGGGGGCGAGCTCATCCGGGTCTTTCACAGTGCCCGGCCACACTTATGACATAGGGTCAAAAGAGCTTCGAGTCTCAACCTGGAGCACGTGGTGGCTAGCCACTGCTTCCTCCCAGGGAAACTCTTATCTCCAACAGTGGAAGTGTAACATTCACAATTCATTCAACAGCATATATGCATTTATACATGGCCATAATCATGGCTCCGCCGTAACACGGCAATAATCTAGCCATCCGGCTCACGATTAAATCCATAACCAGCCCATTGGCATCACGGTTAAATCCATAACCAGCCATCTCATTAACAATTACAGCCTTTCGGCCCATGGCATAACATGCACTTCCACCACCATCCTCCGCATCTCACATAATCATGCTTGATCGTAAATGATCATTCATTTTCCCCTTGCTTCACTCACAAGTTACCACATTCACTAGCCTTTCTTCCCATAACTAGACATATCATAATGATTTAAGATATAAGTGGTGAGATCGGAGGCTTAGAAGTATGAAATTTGGCTTTTAAAACTCAAAAGTCGACTTTGGGATGAAAACAGGTCCACGCGTACGCGCACTCCACGCACACGCGTGGATGGCCTCGAAAACTCATCGACGCGTAAGCGTCATACACGCTAACGCGTGGATTGAAAACTAGCCAAACAACGCGCACACGTCAACCATGCGTACGCGTGGGTACTCTCGTGCCCCAGGCACAAAACTGGCACAGTTCTGGCATAACTCTTTGGAAAATGGCTGGGCATTGGGTGCAGCACATCGGCGCGCCCGCGCACATCACGCGCACGCGTGGATGGCACTTTCTGGAAGATCGACGTGCACGCGCCAAGTGCGCCTACGCGCGAGGGGTATTTCTGCAAAAAAATCTTCTAAGTTAAAATCTGCAGAATTCACAGATTCAAACCCCTATCTTCCAATGGACATAACTTCCTCATTTTAAATCATTTTTCATCCGTTCTTTAAACGGCATGGATATCCCGGATCGAACTTCTTTTCTAAACAGATTTGACGCAAAATAGAAATCCGTAGTCCAAGTTATGTCCCGTCAAAGTATGCCCAAAAACCATATTTTTCATACAAAACCACAAAGTGCCATTTTCAAAACAAGTCATTTTCAACTCTTTTCAAAATCAATCAAACATGCCAATTTCATCCCTTTTCTTTGAAACCAATCAAAATATATCAAATTCAACATCAAGTCTCCTCAACTCACACATTGAGACTTTACCACAATATACAAAATCTCTATCCCATCATTTTAACCCACTTCACCCAAGTGGCTCAAACCCAAACACGTTGACATATCATATACTCTTCCTCATGCCAATTCTCAACAACACCAATTCCAATAAATCATCATGGTATACAATTAATATCATACTCACCATCAACATGGTTCAACCCACAATTCAACCATAACCAATCATCAAGCATATATCACAACATGCATATTTCTCATACATCATACCACCAAGGCATCAATAATTATCATCACATATATGACCTCATCATATATCTCAATCATTCAACAACATCAATCATTCAATGCCTATCTTAGGGCCTTTAGCCTAAGTATTTCCTACCACATTACATATTAGATATGGGAAACCGAAACCATACCTTAGCCGATTTCCCAAGCTCAACCGGAGCACTTCCAAATCACTTATCCACAAGCTCTCAAGGCCTCAACACCTCCAAGAACAGATTTTTCACCACCAAATTCCTTTTTCAAGCTTTTCAAAATCACCAATCAAAATCCAATATTCACATATACACAACCTAAGCCACAATCATCATACCCATACACAACATCTCAATACCCAAACATCATAGAACAACAAAATTACACTAGGGTTGAGAATCTTACCACACCCAAGGTCCAAGGAGATGAGATTAACCTTCTTCTTCAAGAGAGTTGGGTCCTATAACATCAAAGAGCCCAAAATCTCAACATTTTTGCTCATAAAACTCGAAAACAAGGCTGGAATTTCGAAGAGCAAAACGTGGCTTACCTCAAGATTAATTGTATGGGTTTTGTAGAGCTCTCCGTGGTAAACGCGTGGCCGCAAACAGAGCGGCAATCGGAGCTCTAGATCAAAAGTTATGGTGGTTTGAAGATCAAGTGAGAGAAAGAAGGTTGAGAGAGTGTTCTTCCCCCATTCTCTCTAACTTTCAGCGTGTTTTGAGTGTTGTGAGGAGAGAGAGTGCTAAAAACTAGGGTTTTGGTCTAGTTATGTTGGGCCAAGGGCCCACTTTGGGTCAGGTTGGCCCGGTTTGGCCCGTTCGGTCCAATCTTGGCCCGAATTCTATAAAATTGGTACCGAAATTCTCGTCTCAATCTCCTCTATCATATTTAGCCACAAAAAATCACATTTTGGGCTTTCTAGAATAAATTCTCATTTTATGGGTTAATTAGCCGTTAATTAACCGGGTTTTACATTCTACCCACCTAATTGGGAATTTTGCCCACAAAATTCAAATGCAATTACCTGGGAATAAATGTGGATAATCCACTCGCATCTCCGACTCCAGTTCCCAAGTGTGTTCCTCAACACCGCCTCGACTCCATGCCACTTTGACTAATGAAACCTCTTTTCCACTCAACCGTTTGACACTAGTATCATCAATTCTGACTGGAGCCATTGGAAGCGTCAAATCTTCCCTTAACTGAACCGACTCTGGTTCTAACACATGGCTAGCATCAGGAGTGTACTTCCGAAGCTGCGACACGTGAAACACGTCGTGCAGATTCGAAAGACGAGGTGGTAGAGCCATCCGATACGCCACCGGTCCAATCCTCTCCAGGATCTGAAATGGACCAATGTATCGAGGATTCAACTTCTTTACCTTAATCGCCCTACCTACTCCTGTAGTCGGAGTAACCTTAAGGAAAACATGATCTCCTTCCTCAAATTCTAAGGGCTTTCGCCTCTGATCGGCGTTACTCTTTTGACGACTCTGCGTCGTAAGCATCCTATCACGGATTTTCTTGACTTGCTCAGTAGTCTCAGCTATCATTTCCGGCCCTAACAAGCTTTTCTCTCCAGCTTCATACCAACATAGCGGAGATTGACATTTCCTCCCATACAAGGCCTCATACGGAGCCATTCCGATGCTCGCATGATAACTATTGTTGTATGCAAACTCCACTAATGGCATATACCGATCCCAACTCGCCGGTTGGTCCAAAACACAAGCTCTCAACATATCCTCTAGTGTTTGGATCGTCCTTTCAGATTGACCATCTGTTTGAGGATGGTAAGCCATGCTCAAGCTTAATCGGGTTCCAAAAGCTTTCTGAAATGCACCCCAAAACCTTGAAGTGAAGCGAGGATCTCTATCAAAGATTATAGTAGCAGGTACACCATGAAGTCTCACAATCTCCTTTATGTATAACCGTGCTAGCTCCTCAAGGGTGTAAGTCATCCGGATGGGCAAAAAGTGAGCTGACTTCGTCAGTCGGTCCACAATCACCCAAATAGCATCAAAACCAGCCCTAGTCCTTGGCAATCCTGACACAAAGTCCATTGCAATACTTTTCCACTTCCATTGCAGAATCTCTAAAGGTTGCAACATCCTGGAAGGTCTTTGATGTTCAATCTTTACCTTTTGACAAGTTAAGCATTTTGATACACATTCTGCCACATCATTCTTCATACCCGGCCACCAAAACATCGCCTTTAAATCATGGTACATCTTAGTGCTTTCCGGGTGAATGGAGAATCCGCTTTTGTGTGCCTCCTTTAAAATATCCCGTCTCAAAGTGCCAACATCCGGCACAATGATCCTACCCTTGAATCTCCATAACCCATCTTTTTCTTCCGACACTCTCCACTGTTTTCCTTGCTCAATGGCCGGTAACACCTTCCATATCGCTTCATCATTTTGATGAGCCTTTAGGAGTTCGGACTTAAAATCACTTGAGATCTCTAATCGGCTCAAACACAAAGTTCCGGATACTTTTCGAGCACCAATTTTTAGACTCTCGAATCCCTTGAGCAACTTCTCCTCTTGAAGCATTATCTAAGCCGCATATAAAGACTTCTGACTTAACGCATCCGCCACTACGTTCGCCTTTCCCGGATGGTAATACAACTCAAAGTCGTAGTTCTTTAACAATTCCATCCACCTTCTCTGCCTCATATTAAGCTCTTTCTGATCAAAGAGGTACTTCAAGCTCTTATGATCAGAGAAAACTTGGAACTTAACCCCATAGAGGTAATGCCTCCACACCTTTAAGGCAAACACAAACGCAGCGAGTTCCAAATCGTGCGTAGGGTAACTAACTTCATGAGGTCTCAACTGTCGTGAGGCATACGCCACCACATTATGATGCTGCATCAGCACGCACCCTAGACCCTTCAATGAGGCATCACAATACACCTCAAATGGCTCATTCGGCTCAGGTAACACTAACACAGGTGCAGTGGTCAACTTTTTCTTCAATGTCTGAAAGCTCTCCTCGCACTCAGGAGTCCAAACAAACGGAGTGTCTTTGCGGGTTAACTTTGTCATTGGCAAAGCTATCTGTGAAAAGCCCTTGATAAACCTTCGGTAATAGCCACCTAAACCCAGAAAACTCCTTATCTCTGTTATGGTGGTTGGTTGCTTCCAATCCATCACAGCCTCCACCTTAGTTGGATCTACGGCTATTCCCTTCTTACTCACCACATGGCCCAAAAACTTCACCTCACTCTTCCAAAACTCGCACTTAGACAGTTTTGCATAGAGTTTCTTCTCCTTTAGAATATGCAACACGGTCCTCAAGTGTTCCGCATGCTCTTCTTCAGTCTTGGAATAAATCAGTATGTCATCAATGAAGACAACAACGAATTTATCCAAAAATGGACGGAAAACTCTATTCATGTAGTCCATAAACACTGCAGGAGCGTTCGTCAACCCGAAAGACATTACAGTGTACTCGTAATGACCATAACGAGTCCTAAAAGCGGTCTTAGGGATATCCTCACCCCTCACCCTTATCTGGTGATAACCGGATCGCAAATCGAAGTTGGAGAAAACTCCAGCTCCTTGTAACTGATCCATGAGATCATCAATTCTCGGCAATGGGTACTTATTCTTTATTGTAACCTTGTTCACCTGCCTGTAATCCACAGAGAGCCGCATACTCCCATCCTTCTTCTTCACCAGTAACACTGGAGTACCCCACGGAGAGACACTTGGTCGTATAAAATTCTTTTCCAACAAATCCTCTAACTGAGACTTTAGCTCGTTCATCTCTAACGGTGACATCCTATAAGGAGCACTTGAGATTGGTTCCACCCCGGACACCAATTCAATAGCAAACTCAACCTCTCGGTTAGGTGGAAACTCATCAATATCATCGGGAAACACTTCCAGAAACTCACACACAATCGGAATCTGTTCCAACCTTTGATCATCACCTGAAACGCCCGCGGTTAACAACATGATACCCTGACATTCGGTTCCGGAACAGTTCACCATCATCGAATTCAAGTAATAATTATTCACCACGACCGGCCCTTCAGTATCTTCCGGCATAAAGTACACCGACTTTGTAGAACAATCTAGCAGAACATGGTTCTTAGATAACCAGTCCAATCCCAAGATAAGATCAAGACCGATCATCGGCAAGCAGACTAAATTATGAATAAAATCACGCTGCTTGAACCTAAAGGAAATTTCCGGGCATCCTAGCCTAGTTACCGTGGCTTCATGGGTAGCATTGTGCACTCTTAGATCATAACCTAAAGTTACAATCTTCAGTCCTAACTCATGGGCTTTCTCAAATGCAATGAATGAATGTGATGCTCCCGAATCAAATAAAGCATTTAAAGTTTGACCCGCCATTTCACAGTTACCTCGAATAAGTGTCTCGGATCCCTCGGCACCTATAGCTGAGGTGGTGAACACCCGACCAGTCTGTTGTGCCTTTTCAGCACCTTGTTTCTGCTTCTCCGAATAATTTACGGCTTTATGCCCCACCTTTCCACAATTGTAGCACAAACCCCATCCAGCCTTGCATGGTGCTCCCGGATGGTGACTTCCACACCTAGTACAAGCTTGATCATTCTGAGGCTGCTTCCCAAACTTCTTCCCTTGGGAGTTGTTGTTGTTGGGCCTCCTGAAAGAGCTTCCTCTCTTGAAAGACGGACCTCTAGGTGCAAAGCTCTTCCCTCGGTTCTGTGGGAATGATCCTTTGTGACTCCCTTTCTCAGCGGTTGCCCTCTTCACACACTCTTCAGCAACCCTACACTTGTTTACCAACTCGGAGAAAGTCCTAATCTCCATTGGTCCCACTGAACTAAAAATATCACTCCGGAGTCCTCCTTCATACTTAACACACTTCCATTCTTCATATTCCACCGGAGTCCCTTGGCACATACGAGAGAACCTGAACAGCTCCTCAAACTTGTCAGTATACTCTGATATGGACATAGTACCCTGCTTCAACTGTAACAATTCAAGTTCCTTGGCCGTCCTAGCAGAAGTCGGAAAGTACTTCTTATAAAACTCCTATTGGAAGACATTCCAGGTGATATAGTCATCACTCTGCTGCAGAAGAGGTCGGATACCTTGCCACCAATGCGACGCTTCACCTGTGAGCATATAGGTAGCAAACTCGACACACGGTCCTTCAGGTACCACTTGTGCTTGCAGTGCTCGCTCTATAGCCTGAAACCATGTATCAGCCTCAATCGGACTAGTAGT
The DNA here is from genome assembly GCF_003086295.3 of Arachis hypogaea. NCBI lineage: Eukaryota > Viridiplantae > Streptophyta > Magnoliopsida > Fabales > Fabaceae > Arachis > Arachis hypogaea. The sequence goes on along the minus strand of NC_092037.1, from coordinate 51,686,323 downwards.
TCCTTTGAACTTAGGCGGATTAACCTTCATAAAGTTTGCCAGTGTCATCGGGCCCTGAACTCCACCTCCATCATTACCATAGTTGTTCATCTGTTGACCAAGAGCCTCAGTAGTGGCTTGCATAGCAGCAGCCATGTTCTCCAACGCAGTCATAAAGTTCACCGGGTCATTAGGGTTATTCTCCGGTGCACGAGCATTCGTACGATCTCTCGCACTACCTCTACCGCGTCCACGAGGAGCCATCAGGTTCCTATACATACCAAACAATCGATATTAAGTTGATCAGTCTCAATATCGGAAGTCTAGTACTTCAAAGTCCCAAATGCATGCTCATGAATGTTTATGCCAATTATATCAAGCAGATATACTAATAGCACATAACACACACACAAAGAATGCATAGAAGCATAGTCAGTCCATCCCTCAGGCTCTACAGGAACGAACTGCTCTGATACCATAATGTAACACCCTACCATACAGAGTCTTATGCTTAAGTCATAATTCAGAGATGGCAAGGTATTACGACCTCTAAAATAAAAATTTAGTACGTATAGTAGTATGAATGATTGATTATAACTAGGAGCCTTTGTAAAAAAAAGGGTAAACAAAAATCGCAACTCTAAAGCGCAACACTCCGATCGATAACGTAACGAGCAAGGAGAAACCAACACGAGATTATATATACAAAGGAGTGCCAAAAACAGGAATATCAAGACTCAAGATCTGGCTGCGAATATAACCGGTCCGAGCATAGCAATATATACATATGATAAAAATAAGGAAAACCCCAAAGGAAACCCAAAGGGACACAAATACACAAAACCTATTCTCCAAAATCTCCCATAAGAGGAGTCATCACAGATTGTATTATTTAATGGAGATAAAATTATCTAAGCAAAACATATAAACCAAAACATAGCCCCGATAACAAAGGATCTTCGCAAATCTAGAAGTCTCCAGCATGCCTCAGCGGGAAACCTCACGTCCTGCATCTGAAAACCACAAAATCCGCATGGGTGAGAACCAGAGGTCCCCAGCATGGTAACAGCTTCCACATATATAATACATAATAATAGAGGAAAGCCGAAGGCAAATCCTAGAACTTCCTCCAGATAATTTCAAAGCTTATAAACAAGCTAAACCATAAAAGGGCATCTGACTAAAGATTCTTCAGTCTAACTAATACTTCCCTGTCCAATTCCTTCTCACCTCCTAACCACCAGCAGGAGTATAATGTAGCAAACACAGTTATATCAGACAAGAAATATACAATTAGGAACAAGTAAGGCATTTAGACAATTAGCAAGTAATATGCAGTCAAATTGGCAATCTCAAATAATTCATATAGTATGCATATGATGAATGCCTGTCCCTAGTGGCTGATGATATCATCTGTCGGTTATAGAGCCAACCCGACAAGTCCTGGTAGCTAACCATTGGGCTGTCCCTCTGTCACGCATCCCCAACTCGAGTTATACTCGTCATAAACTTGATCATAATCATGATCTATATCCATCACCTTCACTGGTGAATATTTACGGGGGCGAGCTCATCCGGGTCTTTCACAGTGCCCGGCCACACTTATGACATAGGGTCAAAAGAGCTTCGAGTCTCAACCTGGAGCACGTGGTGGCTAGCCACTGCTTCCTCCCAGGGAAACTCTTATCTCCAACAGTGGAAGTGTAACATTCACAATTCATTCAACAGCATATATGCATTTATACATGGCCATAATCATGGCTCCGCCGTAACACGGCAATAATCTAGCCATCCGGCTCACGATTAAATCCATAACCAGCCCATTGGCATCACGGTTAAATCCATAACCAGCCATCTCATTAACAATTACAGCCTTTCGGCCCATGGCATAACATGCACTTCCACCACCATCCTCCGCATCTCACATAATCATGCTTGATCGTAAATGATCATTCATTTTCCCCTTGCTTCACTCACAAGTTACCACATTCACTAGCCTTTCTTCCCATAACTAGACATATCATAATGATTTAAGATATAAGTGGTGAGATCGGAGGCTTAGAAGTATGAAATTTGGCTTTTAAAACTCAAAAGTCGACTTTGGGATGAAAACAGGTCCACGCGTACGCGCACTCCACGCACACGCGTGGATGGCCTCGAAAACTCATCGACGCGTAAGCGTCATACACGCTAACGCGTGGATTGAAAACTAGCCAAACAACGCGCACACGTCAACCATGCGTACGCGTGGGTACTCTCGTGCCCCAGGCACAAAACTGGCACAGTTCTGGCATAACTCTTTGGAAAATGGCTGGGCATTGGGTGCAGCACATCGGCGCGCCCGCGCACATCACGCGCACGCGTGGATGGCACTTTCTGGAAGATCGACGTGCACGCGCCAAGTGCGCCTACGCGCGAGGGGTATTTCTGCAAAAAAATCTTCTAAGTTAAAATCTGCAGAATTCACAGATTCAAACCCCTATCTTCCAATGGACATAACTTCCTCATTTTAAATCATTTTTCATCCGTTCTTTAAACGGCATAGATATCCCGGATCGAACTTCTTTTCTAAACAGATTTGACGCAAAATAGAAATCCGTAGTCCAAGTTATGTCCCGTCAAAGTATGCCCAAAAACCATATTTTTCATACAAAACCACAAAGTGCCATTTTCAAAACAAGTCATTTTCAACTCTTTTCAAAATCAATCAAACATGCCAATTTCATCCCTTTTCTTTGAAACCAATCAAAATATATCAAATTCAACATCAAGCCTCCTCAACTCACACATTGAGACTTTACCACAATATACAAAATCTCTATCCCATCATTTTAACCCACTTCACCCAAGTGGCTCAAACCCAAACACGTTGACATATCATATACTCTTCCTCATGCCAATTCTCAACAACACCAATTCCAATAAATCATCATGGTATACAATTAATATCATACTCACCATCAACATGGTTCAACCCACAATTCAACCATAACCAATCATCAAGCATATATCACAACATGCATATTTCTCATACATCATACCACCAAGGCATCAATAATTATCATCACATATATGACCTCATCATATATCTCAATCATTCAACAACATCAATCATTCAATGCCTATCTTAGGGCCTTTAGCCTAAGTATTTCCTACCACATTACATATTAGATATGGGAAACCGAAACCATACCTTAGCCGATTTCCCAAGCTCAACCGGAGCACTTCCAAATCACTTATCCACAAGCTCTCAAGGCCTCAACACCTCCAAGAACAGATTTTTCACCACCAAATTCCTTTTTCAAGCTTTTCAAAATCACCAATCAAAATCCAATATTCACATATACACAACCTAAGCCACAATCATCATACCCATACACAACATCTCAATACCCAAACATCATAGAACAACAAAATTACACTAGGGTTGAGAATCTTACCACACCCAAGGTCCAAGGAGATGAGATTAACCTTCTTCTTCAAGAGAGTTGGGTCCTATAACATCAAAGAGCCCAAAATCTCAACATTTTTGCTCATAAAACTCGAAAACAAGGCTGGAATTTCGAAGAGCAAAACGTGGCTTACCTCAAGATTAATTGTATGGGTTTTGTAGAGCTCTCCGTGGTAAACGCGTGGCCGCAAACAGAGCGGCAATCGGAGCTCTAGATCAAAAGTTATGGTGGTTTGAAGATCAAGTGAGAGAAAGAAGGTTGAGAGAGTGTTCTTCCCCCATTCTCTCTAACTTTCAGCGTGTTTTGAGTGTTGTGAGGAGAGAGAGTGCTAAAAACTAGGGTTTTGGTCTAGTTATGTTGGGCCAAGGGCCCACTTTGGGTCAGGTTGGCCCGGTTTGGCCCGTTCGGTCCAATCTTGGCCCGAATTCTATAAAATTGGTACCGAAATTCTCGTCTCAATCTCCTCTATCATATTTAGCCACAAAAATCACATTTTGGGCTTTCTAGAATAAATTCTCATTTTATGGGTTAATTAGCCGTTAATTAACCGGGTTTTACATTCTACCCACCTAATTGGGAATTTTGCCCACAAAATTCAAATGCAATTACCTGGGAATAAATGTGGATAATCCACTCGCATCTCCGACTCCAGTTCCCAAGTGTGTTCCTCAACACCGCCTCGACTCCATGCCACTTTGACTAATGAAACCTCTTTTCCACTCAACCGTTTGACACTAGTATCATCAATTCTGACTGGAGCCATTGGAAGCGTCAAATCTTCCCTTAACTGAACCGACTCTGGTTCTAACACATGGCTAGCATCAGGAGTGTACTTCCGAAGCTGCGACACGTGAAACACGTCGTGCAGATTCGAAAGACGAGGTGGTAGAGCCATCCGATACGCCACCGGTCCAATCCTCTCCAGGATCTGAAATGGACCAATGTATCGAGGATTCAACTTCTTTACCTTAATCGCCCTACCTACTCCTGTAGTCGGAGTAACCTTAAGGAAAACATGATCTCCTTCCTCAAATTCTAAGGGCTTTCGCCTCTGATCGGCGTTACTCTTTTGACGACTCTGCGTCGTAAGCATCCTATCACGGATTTTCTTGACTTGCTCAGTAGTCTCAGCTATCATTTCCGGCCCTAACAAGCTTTTCTCTCCAGCTTCATACCAACATAGCGGAGATTGACATTTCCTCCCATACAAGGCCTCATACGGAGCCATTCCGATGCTCGCATGATAACTATTGTTGTATGCAAACTCCACTAATGGCATATACCGATCCCAACTCGCCGGTTGGTCCAAAACACAAGCTCTCAACATATCCTCTAGTGTTTGGATCGTCCTTTCAGATTGACCATCTGTTTGAGGATGGTAAGCCATGCTCAAGCTTAATCGGGTTCCAAAAGCTTTCTGAAATGCACCCCAAAACCTTGAAGTGAAGCGAGGATCTCTATCAAAGATTATAGTAGCAGGTACACCATGAAGTCTCACAATCTCCTTTATGTATAACCGTGCTAGCTCCTCAAGGGTGTAAGTCATCCGGATGGGCAAAAAGTGAGCTGACTTCGTCAGTCGGTCCACAATCACCCAAATAGCATCAAAACCAGCCCTAGTCCTTGGCAATCCTGACACAAAGTCCATTGCAATACTTTTCCACTTCCATTGCAGAATCTCTAAAGGTTGCAACATCCTGGAAGGTCTTTGATGTTCAATCTTTACCTTTTGACAAGTTAAGCATTTTGATACACATTCTGCCACATCATTCTTCATACCCGGCCACCAAAACATCGCCTTTAAATCATGGTACATCTTAGTGCTTTCCGGGTGAATGGAGAATCCGCTTTTGTGTGCCTCCTTTAAAATATCCCGTCTCAAAGTGCCAACATCCGGCACAATGATCCTACCCTTGAATCTCCATAACCCATCTTTTTCTTCCGACACTCTCCACTGTTTTCCTTGCTCAATGGCCGGTAACACCTTCCATATCGCTTCATCATTTTGATGAGCCTTTAGGAGTTCGGACTTAAAATCACTTGAGATCTCTAATCGGCTCAAACACAAAGTTCCGGATACTTTTCGAGCACCAATTTTTAGACTCTCGAATCCCTTGAGCAACTTCTCCTCTTGAAGCATTATCTAAGCCGCATATAAAGACTTCTGACTTAACGCATCCGCCACTACGTTCGCCTTTCCCGGATGGTAATACAACTCAAAGTCGTAGTTCTTTAACAATTCCATCCACCTTCTCTGCCTCATATTAAGCTCTTTCTGATCAAAGAGGTACTTCAAGCTCTTATGATCAGAGAAAACTTGGAACTTAACCCCATAGAGGTAATGCCTCCACACCTTTAAGGCAAACACAAACGCAGCGAGTTCCAAATCGTGCGTAGGGTAACTAACTTCATGAGGTCTCAACTGTCGTGAGGCATACGCCACCACATTATGATGCTGCATCAGCACGCACCCTAGACCCTTCAATGAGGCATCACAATACACCTCAAATGGCTCATTCGGCTCAGGTAACACTAACACAGGTGCAGTGGTCAACTTTTTCTTCAATGTCTGAAAGCTCTCCTCGCACTCAGGAGTCCAAACAAACGGAGTGTCTTTGCGGGTTAACTTTGTCATTGGCAAAGCTATCTATGAAAAGCCCTTGATAAACCTTTGGTAATAGCCAGCTAAACCCAAAAAACTCCTTATCTCTGTTACGGTGGTTGGTTGCTTCCAATCCATCACAGCCTCCACCTTAGTTGGATCTACGGCTATTCCCTTCTTACTCACCACATGGCCCAAAAACTTCACCTCACTCTTCCAAAACTCGCACTTAGACAGTTTTGCATAGAGTTTCTTCTCCTTTAGAATCTGCAACACGGTCCTCAAGTGTTCCGCATGCTCTTCTTTAGTCTTGGAATAAATCAGTATGTCATCAATGAAGACAACAACGAATTTATCCAAAAACGGACGGAAAACTCTATTCATGTAGTCCATAAACACTGCAGGAGTGTTCGTCAACCCGAAAGACATTACAGTGTACTCGTAATGACCATAACGAGTCCTAAAAGCGGTCTTAGGGATATCCTCACCCCTCACCCTTATCTGGTGATAACCGGATCATAAATCGATCTTGGAGAAAACTCCAGCTCCTTGTAACTGATCCATGAGATCATCAATTCTCGGCAATGGGTACTTATTCTTTATTGTAACCTTGTTCAGCTGCCTGTAATCCACAGAGAGCCGCATACTCCCATCCTTCTTCTTCACTAGTAACACTGGAGCACCCCACGGAGAGACACTTGGTCGTATAAAATTCTTTCCCAACAAATCCTCTAACTGAGACTTTAGCTCGTTCATCTCTAACGATGACATCCTATAAGGAGCACTTGAGATTGGTCCCGCCCCGGGCACCAATTCAATAGCAAACTCAACCTCTCGGTTAGGTGGAAACTCATCAATATCATCGGGAAACACTTCCGGAAACTCACACACAATCGGAATCTGTTCCAACCTTTGATCATCACCCGAAACGCCCGCGGTTAACAACATGATACCCTGACATTTGGTTCCGGAACAGTTTACCATCATCGAATTCAAGTAATAATTATTCACCACGACCGGCCCTTCAGTATCTTCCGGCATAAAGTAAACTGACTTTGTAGAACAATCTAGCAAAACATGGTTCTTAGATAACCAGTCCAATCCCAACATAAGATCAAGACCGATCATCGGCAAGGAGACTAAATTATGAATAAAATTACGCTGCTTGAACCTAAAGGAAACTTCCGGGCATCCTAGCCTAGTTACCGTGGCTTCATGGGTAGCATTGTACACTCTTAGATCATAACCTAAAGTTACAATCTTCAGTCCTAACTCATGGGCTTTCTCAAATGCAATGAATGAATGTGATGCTCCCGAATCAAATAAAGCATTTAAAGTTTGACCCGCCATTTCACAGTTACCTCGAATAAGTGTCTCGGATCCCTCGGCACCTATAGCTGAGGTGGTGAACACCCGACCAGTCTGTTGTGCCTTTCCAGCACCTTGTTTCTGCTTCTCCGAACAATTTGTGGCTTTATGCCCCGCCTTTCCACAATTGTAGCACAAACCCCATCCAGCCTTGCATGGTGCTCCCGGATGGTGACTTCCACACCTAGTACAAGCTTGATCATTCTGAGGCTGCTTCCCAAACTTCTTCCCTTGGGAGCTGTTGTTGTTGGGCCTCCTGAAAGAGCTTTCTCTCTTGAAAGACGGACCTCTAGGTGCAAAGCTCTTCCCTCGGTTCTGTGGGAATGATCCTTTGTGACTCCCTTTTTCAGCGGTTGCCCTCTTCACACACTCTTCAGCAACCCTACACTTGTTTACCAACTCGGAGAAAGTCCTAATCTCCATTGGTCCCACTGAACTAAAAATATCACTCCGGAGTCCTCCTTCATACTTAACACACTTCCATTCTTCATATTCCACCGGAGTCCCTTAGCACATACGAGAGAACCTGAACAGCTCCTCAAACTTGTCAGTATACTCTGATATGGACATAGTACCCTGCTTCAGCTGTAACAATTCAAGTTCCTTGGCCGTCCTAGCAGAAGTCGGAAAGTACTTCTTATAGAACTCCTCTTGGAAGACATTCCAGGTGATATAGTCATCACCCTGTTGCAGAAGACGTCAGATACCTTGCCACCAATGCGACGCTTCACCTGTGAGCATATAGGTAGCAAACTCGACACACGGTCCTTCAGGTACCACTTGTGCTTGCAGTGCTCGCTCTATAGCCTGAAACCATGTATCAGCCTCAGTCGTACTAGTAGTTTCCTTGAACTTAGGCGGATTAACCTTCATAAAGTTTGCCAGTGTCATCGGGCCCTAAACTCCACCTCCATCATTACCATGGTTGTTCATCTGTTGACCAAGAGCCTCAGCAGTGGCTTGCATAGCAGCAGCCATGTTCTCCAACGCAGTCATAAAGTTCACCGGGTCATTAGGGTTATTCTCCGGTGCACGAGCATTCGTACGATCTCTCGCACTACCTCTACCAGGTCCACGAGGAGCCATCAGGTTCCTATACATACCAAACAATCGATATTAAGTTGATCAGTCTCAATATCGGAAGTCTAGTACTTCAAAGTCCCAAATGCATGCTCATGAACGTTTATGCCAATTATATCAAGCAGATATACTAATAGCACATAACACACACACAGAGAATGCAAAGAAGCATAGTCAGTCCATCCCTCAGGCTCTACAGGAACGAACTGCTCTGATACCATAATGTAACACCCTACCATACAGAGTCTTATGCTTAAGTCATAATTCAGAGATAGCAAGGTATTACGACCTCTAAAATAATAATTTAGTACGTATAGTAGTATGAATGATTGATTATAACTAGGAGCCTTTGTAAAAAAAAAAGGGTAAACAAAAATCGCAACTCTAAAGCGCAACACTCCGATCGATAACGTAACGAGCAAGGATAAACCAACGCGAGATTATATATATACAAAGGAGTGCCGAAAACAGGAATATCAAGACTCAAGATCTGGCTGCGAAGATAACCGGTCCGAGCATAGCAATATATACATATGATAAAAAAAAGGAAAACCCCAAAGGAAACCCAAAGGGACACAAATACACAAAACCTATTCTCCAAAATCTCCCATAAGAGGAGTCATCACAGTTTGTATTATTTAATGGAGATAAAAGTATCTAAGCAAAACATATAAACTAAAACATAGCCCCGAGAACAAAGGATCTTCGCAAATCTAGAAGTCTCTAGCATGCATCAGCGGGAAACCTCACGTCCTGCATCTGAAAACCACAAAATCCGCATGGGTGAGAACCAGAGGTCCCTAGCATGGTAACAGCTTCCACATATATAATACATAATAATAGAGGAAAGACAAAGGCAAATCCTAGAACTTCCTCCAGATAATTTCAAAGCTTATAAACAAGCTAAACCATAAAAGTGCATCTCACTAAAGATTCTTCAGTCTAACTAATACTTTCCTGTCCAATTCCTTCTCACCTCCTAACCACCAGCAGGAGTATAATGTAGCAAACACAATTATATCAGACAAGAAATATACAATTAGGAACAAGTAAGGCATTTAGACAATTAGCAAGTAATATGCAGTCAAATTGGCAATCTCAAATAATTCATATAGTATGCATATGATGAATGCCTGTCCCTAGTGGCTGATGATATCATCTGTCGGTTATAGAGCCAACCCGACAAGTCCTGGTAGCTAACCATTGGACTGTCTTTCTGTCACGCATCCCCAACTCGAGTTATACTCGTCATAAACTTGATCATAATCATGATCTATATCCATCACCTTCACTGGTGAATATTTATGGGGGCGAGCTCATCCGAGTCTTTCACAGTGCCCGGCCACACTTATGACATAGGGTCAAAAGAGCTTCGAGTCTCAACCTGGAGCACGTGGTGGCTAGCCACTGCTTCCTCCCAGGGAAACTCTTATCTCCAACAGTGGAAGTGCAACATTCACAATTCATTCAACAGCATATATGCATTTATACATGGCCATAATCATGGCTCCGCCGTAACACGGCAATAATCTAGCCATCCGGCTCACGGTTAAATCCATAACCATCCCATTGGCATCACGGTTAAATCCATAACCAGCCATCTCATTAACAATTACAGCCTTTTGGCCCATGGCATAACAAGCACTTCCACCACCATCCTCCGCATCTCACATAATCATGCTTGATCCTAAATGATCATTCATTTTCCCTTGCTTCACTCGCAAGTTACCACATTCACTAGCCTTTCTTCCCATAGCTAGACATATCATAATGATTTAAGATATAAGTGGTGAGATCGGAGGCTTAGAAGTATAAAATTTGGCTTTTAAAACTCAAAAGTCAACTTTAGGATGAAAACAGGTCCACGCGTACGCGCACTCCACGCGCACGCGTGGATGGCCTCGAAAACTCATCGACGCGTAAGCGTCATGCACGCTAACGCGTGGATTGAAAACTAGCCAAACAACGCGCACGCGTCAACCATGCGTACGCGTGGGTACTCTCATGCCCCAGGCACAAAACTGGCACAGTTCTGGCATAACTCTCTGGAAAATGGTTGGGCATTGGGTACAGCACATCGGCGCGCCCGCGCACATCACGCGCACGCGTGGATGGCACTTTCTGGAAGATCGGCGCGCACGCACCAAGTGCGCATACGCGCGAGGGGTATTTCTGCAAAAAATCTTCTAAGTTAAAATTTGCAGAATTCACAGATTCAAACCCCTATCTTCCAATGGACATAACTTCCTCATTTTAAATCATTTTTCATCTGTTCTTCAAATGGCATGGACATCCCGGATCCAACTTCATTTCTAAACAAATTTGGCGCAAAACAGAGATCTGTAGTCCAAGTTATGTCCCGTCAAAGTATGCCCAAAAATCATGTTTTTCATACAAAACCACAAAGTGCCATTTTCAAAACAAGTCATTTTCAACTCTTTTCAAAATCAATCAAACATGCCAATTTCATCCCTTTTCTTTGAAATCAATCAAAATATATCAAATTCAAAATCAAGCCTCCTCAACTCACACATTGAGACTTTACCACAATATACAAATTCACTATCCCATCATTTTAACCCACTTCACCCAAGTGGCTCAAACCCAAACACGTTGACATATCATATACTCTTCCTCATGCCAATTCTCAACAACACCAATTCCAATAAATCATCATGGTATACAATTAATATCATACTCACCATCAACATGGTTCAACCCACAATTCAACCATAACCAATCATCAAGCATATATCACAACATGCATATTTCTCATACATCATACCACCAAGGCATCAATAATCATCATCACATATATGACCTCATCATATATCTCAATCATTCAACAACATCAACCATTCAATGCCTATCTTAGGGCCTCTAGCCTAAGTATTTCCTACCACATTACATATTAGATACGGGAAACCGAAACCATACCTTAGCCGATTTCCCAAGCTCAACCGGAGCACTTCCAAATCACTTATCCACAAGCTCTCAAGGCCTCAACACCTCCAAGAACAGATTTTTCACCACCAAATTCCTTTTTCAAGCTTTTCAAAATCACCAATCAAGCTCCACATATACACAACCTAAGCCACAATCATCATACCCATACACAACATCTCAATACCCAAACATCATAGAACAACAAAATTATACTAGGGTTGAGAATCTTACCACACCCGAGGTCCAAGGAGACAATATTAACCTTCTCCTTCAAGAGAGTTGGGTCCTATAACATCAAAGAACCCAAAATCTCAACATTTTTGCTCATAAAACTCGAAAACAAGGCTGGAATTTCGAAGAGCAAAACGTGGCTTACCTCAAGATTAATTGTATGGGTTTTTTAGAGCTCTCCGCGGTGAACGCGTGGCCACAAACGGAACGGCAATCGGAGCTCTAGATCAAAAATTATGGTAGTTTGAAGATCAAGTGAGAGAAAGAAGGTTGGGAGAGTGTTCTTCCCCCATTCTCTCCAACTTTCAGCGTGTTTTGAGTGTTGTGAGGAGAGGGAGTGCTGAAAAGTAGGGTTTTGGTCTAGTTATGTTGGGCCAAGGGCCCACTTTGGGTCCGGTTGGCCCGGTTTGGCCCGTTCGGTCCAATCTTGGCCCGAATTCTATAAAATTGGTACCGAAATTCTCGTCTCAATCTCCTCTATCATATTTAGCCACAAAAATCACATTTTTGGGCTTTCTAGAATAAATTCTCATTTTATGGGTTAATTAGCCGTTAATTAACCGGGTTTTACAATTAAACTACTTATCAATTATCAATTGAAAATACTTTTAATCATTTTAATAATAATAATAATAATAATAATAATAATATATGATAATGATATGGTAATTGCACCGGTTGTAGTAATTATGATAAGAATGTTTGAATCTAATCATAAAATGATCAAATTTTATGATATTAATAACGCACATTAATTTTAAATATTTTTAGTCATTTTAATTATATTAATTTTAAAAATATTAATATAATTCTAATTCTTATTTATTATTCAATAATAATAATAATAATAATAATAATAATAATAATAATAATAATAATAATAATAACTTGAAAAATCCGTATATAAACTATTTCAATTACCCGTGTATTATCATTAAAATTCTATATGTTCCTAAATATAAGTCTTGAAAAATACGACATGGCACAGACTATTAGTGTAGAGTTGTTTAAGTTTGTTTAGGAAGATATAATAGAATTTATATTTCTGAATTTCAAGACATATATTTCTATTTCAATCTATGTATATCAGGAATAATATTCTTATTCATTGTTCGAGATTTCTTTAATTATGATAGAAGATAATGATTCTAATCATATTATGAAAAATTATATAATTTTAACAAAATTAATATCTGATGTATAATTATTGTATATAATAAAAAATTACCTTAATAATAAATAATTTACATATTTTTGTTTTACTAAAGTTTATATATAGTATTTTTCTGTGATACATGAATCTAAATTTGAGAGTCAACTCATAATTTTATATTTATTATTTTACTTTTACTACTTCATATAATAAGAATGTATTCTTCGTTTTTCATCGAAGTTGATTCTTTTAAGGTACAATTTATAATTTTGATACACTATTAGTGTAAAGTAGTTTTACACAAATATTCAATGACGTAATATCATATCATAAAAAATAACTATCTTTTATATTGATTGCATTCACCTAAATGATAATCCAAAAAAATAGACATATTTGAACAATTATATAAAATATTTTATACTATCAATAATTAAAATTAGTCTTTAATTTATATCTAAAAGTATAAGATAAAATTATATATTAAATTAATTTAATAAAAACAAAATATTATTGTAACATTATTTAATTAATAAATTTATTTAGTTAAACGTTATATCTTTGGTTTTTTTTTCAATTCCACTTTAATATTTACCAGTAAATTGAAGAATTTTGTATTGGATATCCATTTTGATAATTAGTTCTCAAACATAAATTAAAATAAAAATTAATTAAAATATTAATGCATTTTGTACTTTTATCTATCTAAGTAACTAATTCTATTATTATTATTATTATTATTATTATTATTATTATTATTATTATTATTATTATTATTATTATTTGAAATTAATTTTTTGTCTTTTTTATTAAATAATCTATAAAATATATAATGAGGATATGAGAAATTTAGTATAGTTTTTTTTTTCTAAATTATTATTTATTGTATATAATTCATAAAAAAATATATTTCACTTTTATTATTGATTAGAAGATTACCTATTTATATTTTGATTAATTTTATTTATTATTATTATTATATTTAATTTACAGAAAGATAACTTAATAACCATATTACTATTTATCAATATATTAATATTGATAATGAGTACATAAAAATTATTTAATATTTAATATTTTTATATTATTTATTTTTTATATATTTTGATATATTTATAAATATTTTTTATTATTTTTATATGCTATATGTTTATCCTTGTTATTTAAAATTTTTGGATCCGTCATTACTTTTGAGCGTGTTTCTTAATTTATCTTTTATAATTCATTGAATACAATTTATTACAATAATTTAATTATATCAACTAATTGATTTGATTAAATATTTAAATATCACATGATTTATTATAATTCATATCAATCAAATAATTGTAATTTATTATATCAATTATTATTTGTTACTTATAATGATTAAATACAATAAATACAGATTAATTTAGTTAAAAAAATCATTGTTTCATATTTTTCTATTTATTTTTTTAATTTATTAAATCTAATCAATTATAATAAATTAATTATATCAACTAATTAATTCAATCAATTATTTCCTAATTTATTTTTTTGAATTCAATAAATCAAATAAAATCAATTATACTAATTATTTGTATCAACTAACTAATTTGATTAATTCTTAAAAATATTTTTATTTAATTTATTTTATTTATTTAAATACATGGATTATAACTAATTAGTTATTTAATTTTATTACGATAAATATCAAATTCTATTCCGAATATAAAAATATAAAATTTTATTCCATCCGTTTTTATTTTACCACTATAAAAGACCATATATGCTAGAAGAAAATATCATTCATTTACCAATTACTCTTTCATTAGGTAGCTTTTACAACAATTCTTTTTCTTCCTATAAGGCAACGTTGCAAGAAGGCAACTATCATGGACACAAACCACCACACACTTTTCAACTCATGTGCTCATCATTCAGAGCAATATATGATATATTATCCATGAAGCATTTATAGACCATAGTGTTATCATGTATGCATAAATTAAAAAAATTATGTAATTAAGCTTAAGTCACTTATCTGTTTGTGTGGTATATTATAGTGTGAAATTACTTTCAATTTGTGTTGTGCAATGATATTATAGTTTAATTTAAGCTTTTGTTTTAGAAATGTGTTATGATTTTTGTAAGGTCCCGCATCGGTTGGGGAGGGGAACGAAGCATGCCTTATAAGGGTGTGAATACCTTTTCCTAGCATGACGCGTTTTGACGAGTGAGTGTGGAGGACTTCAGCTATCATCCCTATCGTCAAAGGCAAAACTGTGAGGCGTTGTGTGCCAAAGCGGGCAATATTGTGCTAGTGGGTGGTCTAGGCTGTTACAGATGGTATTAGAGCCGGAGCCCGGATCGATGTGCTAGCGAGGGCGCTGGGCTTCCTTAAGGGGGTCGATTGTAAGGTCCCGCATCGGTTAGAGAGGGAAACGAAGCATGCCTTATAAGGGTGTGGATACCTCTCCCTAACATGACGCGTTTTGACGAGTGAGTGTGGGAGATTTTGGCTATCATCCCTATCATCAAAGGCAAAACCGTGAGGCCTTGTGTGCCAAAGCGGACAATATCGTGCTAGCGGGTGGTCTGGACTATTACAATTTTATCTCATCATTTTCTCTTAGATATCAAGTTGATGTATTTTTATTTATTATTATTGAAACGAATGTGATATAAAATTTGTAAAAAAAAAATAAAACTCTTACACTCAATTTATTTTATTGTAGTCTTTTATCTCTTCTATTTCTTTTTATTTTCTTCTTATTCATTTTATTTTCTTTTTAAATATCATATAATTTATTATAATTTATACCAATTAATTAATTATAATTCATTATATCAGTTAGTTTAATTCATTAATTTATAATATGCATGATAAAATAGATTATTTATTACTTATACGTTTATTCTTTTAAAATCTAAATCTGAATAATTATATTTTTAGTTTTAGTTATGAACAAAATATTATTAATAATAAATAATAATTAATCACTCATACTTTTAATCAAAGTGTTTAAATAATTTTTATATTTATTAATATTAATTGTTAATTATTTTTCGTCAATAAATTGTATTATAATTTTATATTAGTTCACAATTGATTAATGATTAATATTCATGAAATTATATTATTCTAAATTTTATATTTTATAAATATTTTATTTAAATGTATTTTAAATATAAAAATGTATTATTTTTAATAATATCATATTTTTACTTTTTTAATTATTTTAAATGAATATTTTATCAAATACTAATTAAAACCATCGTTCCATTTGCTTTTACTAATTTATTATCTAACTATTATATAAAATTAAAATCATATTAATGAATTTAATATTAAAGTTAATTTGGCTTTTTATTTAGAGTATTTTTCAATTTTTTTAGTCTAATCAACTAAAACTATTCAATTATAAATAGTCACTTCTATCTTATTTTATATTATTAACTAATTAAAATTACTAAAATTTAATAATACAATTCTGTTTTATATTTTTATATTTAGTTCAATCCATCTAAGCTATATAATAATCATTTTAATTTTTATATTTTATAATGTAATATTGCATACATTAATAGTAAAATAACATAGTAAATTTTTATGTTTTAATATTAAATATAAAATTAATACGTACAAAAGTTTTTAAACTTTTAAATCAATATGAATCATTGTAAATAATACTTATTTATGGCATAAACAAAAAAATATAGAATCTTAAGTTTTGCATATAAAAATTTAGGAACATGTTATATGTACAAATGTAATTGCATAGTATTTTTTTTAATGGTGTAGACCAACAACTCTAATTTTATTTAACGGTAGTCAGAAAAAAAACAACAAAATTAATCAAAAAATAGTTAACTTATATTATTCTATTATTTTATTTAAATATTAAATTATTTTTATTTATATTAAGATTAATTTTAAATATTTTACAATAAAAAGTATAATTAATTATAATTTGCATCTTAAATTATGTTGAGTATAGTCACCAAAAAAAAAATTATGTTGAGTACATGATATTTTATTGTGCTGCTAAAAGTAAAAATGAGATAACAAATATGATTTTATCTCTTAATTTAGTATATTTATTTATATTTTATACTTTTTTTTACGATTAATTTTGTACAGTGTTGGTATATTAAATAAAAATATCTGTTATAATAACAAAAATAAAATAAAATTTTAATCAATAATTTTATATTTACTTTTTTCAGTTTTATTTTGAATTTTAATTTATTAATAAAAGATAGTGAAATTCTATTGATACTAAAATAAAGTTACAAAAAGGTCCATAGGGTAGAATAAGTAAAATAATGTGATACCCACATTACAACATCCAAATGAAACAACTTAGAATCTAAAATATTTATCTTTCTATTTCTTGCCGTCTATTATATTATCGATTTTATTATATTAAAATCGATTTTTTACATTTAATGATAGAGTCAACGTAGTATATTTCTGAGAGTGTTTCTTAATTTATTTTATTTAACTCATTAAATACAATTCATTATGATGTTTTAATTATATCAACTAATTAATTTGATTAGATATTTAAGTATGACACAATTTAAAATTATGTATATTGATTTAATTTTTATGATATATAAATTTAAGGAATAAATTAAAATAATATAATTTATTACTTATTTAAATTGAATACAACAAATATAAAATTAATTTAGTCAAAAGTTTATTATTTTCTAATCTTCTATACATAAAAATGACAAAACAAAATTGTAAAAATAATCTTTTATCGTTTTTGCTATTTTAATTTTATTTTCTTTACTTTTTTTATATGTAATTTTATTTTACATTAACTTTGTGTATTTAATAACAAAATATACTCATATTAATTCTATCATATAATAATATATTTTTCTCTTATGTTAATCAAAGAATTTCAATAGATATCAATTACATCTAATAGGATGGCTGAGAAGTGAGAACTACGATAAGTTAAACCCAGGTTCAAAATATTGAAACGAAGGAAAGAAAACAGTGGATATATGATTAGAGAAAAATATATAATAACAAGAAATATACTAAAATTGGATTTTTCCTCCAACTAATAAAAGTGAAGTGTCAATTCTTCATGAATTCATTTTTCCTCTAAAATAAAATCACTATTTTCTCTTCTAAATTTATTTTAGAAAAATATATTTATCATAACTATATTACAATTAACATTTAACGAATAATGCAAGATTATACTAATTTAGGAAAATATTTTTATTATAATTATATAAAATCAATATTTAATACATTATCAACTAATAAAAGTGAAGTGTCAATTCCAAAATAAAAGCACTATTCTCTCTTCTAAATTTATTTTAGAAAAATATTTTTATTATAATTATATTACAATTATATTACAAGTAGTATTTAATGAATAATGCATAATTATAGTAAATTAGAAAAATAAAATAAAGTCCAGTAATTTATCTTTCGATTGCACACGTATATAGAATAACTTTTAAGAAGGAGTCACATATAGTAAATAAGGTCGATGATTGTAAAACTGTATACTAACATTGACATAATATTATTTCAGGTATATGTTTTGCAGGTATAAAAAAAATGTTGAGTTATTTTTTAGTGGGTTTAAATTATTTATTGTTTATTAGAGAATTTTGTGCATTAGAATTCTCTAATAATTTATTATTTATTTTGAGCTGATTTTGATATGCTCTTACTTGACAGTAAAACAACATATAAAAATTTGTTGATGGATTTAAGTATTACTAGGTTATTTATGGTATATATGTTTGATTTATTGAAAAAAGTAAATTACTAAAATTAATTAATAACTATTTTAGAGTTAATACATTTAATATTAGATTAAGAAAAAACAAATAATACATAATATGTTATATTTTTATTAATTAAATTATTATAGTTCGAATTAATCTTAACAAAAATATTTAAAATTATAATTTTGATCTGATCACGTGTATGGCACGGGCTATTACACTTGTAATATACTAAAACTGGGTTTTCTTCCAACAAATAAAGGTGAGGTGTCGATCCCTCGTGACTCTATTTTTCCTCCAAAATGAATGCGCTTTTCTCTATTCTAAATTATTTTATAAAAAATATCTTTATTATAATTATATTATAATTAATATTTAATGAATAATACATAATTATACTAATTTAGGAACATATCTTCATTATAATTATATCAAAATAATATTTAATACATTATTAAACTACTTATCAATTATCAATTAAAAATACTTTTAATCATTTTAATAATAATAATAATAATAATAATAATAATAATAATAATAATAATAATAATAATAATAATAATAATAATAATAATAATAATAATAATAATAATAATAACTTGAATTTTTTGTTATTCTTATATATAAGCTTTATTTTTTTATAATACGGTTTATATATATTTATATCTATTTTTTATATAGCAATAATATTGTATATTTATATATCTTTTTTTTATTTTTTCTTAAAAATATTGGCATATAATTAATGTAGATAACATATATACTGAATAAATATCTCTATTGAATTAATTATAACGAATAATACAAGATAATAACATAAGAATAACCTAATTATAGCAAGAATTTTTATTAAAATTATTGACTAATAATTTGAATATAATTGATATAGTTAAATTGATATAATCGATAAGATTGAGAGTATATATCAATTATATCAATTTTAATAATAATTCACATGACTTTATATGCAATAATTTGAATTATAATTATCACATAATTATACTTGAATATTATATAATTTTAGATGTTTTATAGATAAAAGTTATTATCACGTGAATTATCATCATTATTTAATAATAATAATAATAATAATAATAATAATAATAATAATAATAATAATTTCAAATTAATATAATTGATATAGTTCTAATTCTCATGTAATAATTTTATCAGTATATAATAATAATAATATTATATGGACATACTATTAATTAGTTAACAAATTGAATTTTTATTATGGAGTTTTATTTTTCACTCAAATTTTTAATTATTAGTGATTTTATTTTTTATATTTACAGTCAATTTTGAATATAAAAAATAGTATTGATTATTATCTATTTTATTTATTTACAGTCATAATTGAATTTGATATAATTATAATAAGTCTCTATAATTATAACAATTTAAACCTACTTCATATATATCAATAATATTATACATATGTATATATATCCTCTTTTATCTCTTTCCTAAAAATTTTGGCATATAATTAATGTGGATAACATATATATATATAAATATATATATATATATATATATATATATATATATATATATATATACTTAGCAGGTGTCTCTATTTATATAATTTTTTTCTAATTATAGCAAGTATCTCACTATATATATATATATATATATATATATATATATATATATATATATAGTCGTAATAGTCAATTGTTACAATTATTTATCATCTAGGAAATTCGTACCTCATTTATAGTTCTTTTTCTCTTTATTATTTTTTATACCTAATTGCTACAAGCTATGATTCTATCAACAGTATTACCTATAGTAGATTATGCAATAAAAATGTTTGGAAAATAAAGGCAAAGATTATAAAATTATGGAAAGTCACATCCAAATTCGACAAGAGTAAAATAGCTTACCTAGAAATGGTTCTCATGGATGATAAGGTAGGTTGATTATCTTCCATGATTCTTCAAGTGATGCTAAGTCCAGTTTATAGATTTTTTTGTTCGTATTTTAAATTTATTTGATAAGTAAACCCTTGGACAAATCAACAACAATGCGATTTAATAGAGTTATAAGTGCTAATAGTGTTCATTTTTAATTTGTTTTACAGTGTGATAAAATCCATTATTCAATCAAGGATTATTTGGCAAAGATGTTTGAGCATGATCTGATCGAGGGAAAGGTTTATTATTATTGTGTTGTTCATTTATTTGTCTTTAATTTCATGCTTTTAATTCGTTTTTTTTAATTAGATGTTATTGGACTCTTGACTGGAAAAGGAGAACTTATATCATGGTCAAAAGCAGGAAAAAGTGGCCATTACATTGTGGTTGATCTCCATGATTTGCAGTATGTGAATATTTAAAATTTCACAATTAGAATTTGTCTACTTAATATACTAAAACTGAGTTTTCCCCAACTAATGAAAGTGAGGTGTCGATTCTTCATGAATTCATTTTCTCGCCAAAATGAATGCACTATTTTTTCTTCTAAGTTTATTTTATAAAAATATCTTTATTATAATTATACTATAATTAGCATTTAAGTAATAATATATAATTATACTAATTTAAGAAAATATCTTTATTATAGTTATATGAAATCAATATTTAATACACTATTAAACTAATCAATTATCAATCGAAAATATTTTTAATCATTTTAATTATATTGATAATAATAATGATAATAATAATAATAATATAATATGATAATTATATGATAATGGCACCGGCTATTAATAACTAATTTATATTTCTCTAAATAAATTTATTTTATAAAAATATCTTTATTATAATTATATTACAATATTACAATTAATATTTAATGAATAATGTATAATTATACTAATTTAAGAACATATCTTTATTATCTATTCTATTCTATTATATAAAAATTGAATTTTCGTACTTAATGATAGAACTGATATGGCATGCTTTTGAGGTGTTTCCTGATCTATTTCATTTAATTCGTTAAAGTAAATCAATTATAATTAATTAATTATATCAATTAATTAATTTGACTAGACATTCAAATCTCACCATTTATTATAATTTATATGAATTTATTAATTATAATTAATTATATCAATTAATTAATTTGGTTACTTATATTAATTATTTGATTTGATTGGAGTAAATATCAAATTATTTAATAAATAATAAATATGATAAGAAAATATATGAATTAATTTAGTTAGTTTATTTTTTTCAATACCATCTATTTATACAAGATCAAGTATTTTTATTCATTCTCTCATTTCTCCCTTTCTCTCTCTCTCCCTCCCTCCCTCTTTTCCTCATGTTTAGGATACAATTTTTGTAATTTATTTTATTTTTGTTTCTTTTATCTTTATTTATCTCCCTCTCTCTCTCCCTCCCTCCCTCTTTCTCTCATGTTTAGGGTACAATTTTTGTAATTTATTTTATTTTTGTTTCTTTTATCTTTATTTATCTTCCTCTATCTCTCCCTCTCCCCCTCTCCCCCCCTCTCTCTCTCTCTTTCATGTTTAGGATACAATTTTTGTAATTTATTTAATTTTTATTTCTTTTATCTTTATTTATACATTTCATTTTTTATATTTTTATAAATTTTTGTTTATTTCTATTGATTCTCTTTATTATTATTTTTTTGTGTGTGTCTCTTTGTTGCTCTTTATTTTAGTTATATTCATTAATTTCTCTGTATTGACTCTCTTTTTATCTGAAATATCGTGACAATTTAGAGTGTATATTGTGACCCATGTGATATTTGTTAATTTGGTGTATCTTTTTAGATGGTTTATGTTATAATGTGTTTAAGGAGTTGACTTAAAATTATAATATGATATATAAATTTATAATATAATTTATAGTATGCTAAAATATTAGGACATTATCATATAGATATTTTTTATTTGTCCATTAGATTCAACTACTATATAGGATCTTGAAAATTATACAATTGTGTAATTAGTTATTTTTTACCTTTTTCATATAATTATTGTATTGATCATTTACATTAGTGAGACTATTTTAATTATTAATATTTATAAATATGCTATTATTTGTATAATTAATTAAATCATCTTATTTGTTTAAATTTAATTCTATTAAATTAATTATTCAAGGTGCTATTGCTATTTCTGTTTTTAAAGATTTTTTAATATTATTTAACAATTCTAATAACATAATAACAATTAAAAAAGACAGAATAAAAAATTTTTCATGTGAAAATAGTACAAAAAGAATAAATTTATTTAATAATTTTTCTAGGATATATATATATTTTTTATAGATAATTATTGTAAGGCATTAAAAATTATTAAATTCTAACAATGATTGAAAGCATAAATGATAAATAAGACAAGCAAATCATTAGAAAAATATAATGTTAGCGATTACTTAAAATAGATAACAAAATAAGTTATAGGGTATTACTTTATTTAAATTATTAATAATTAAAAGAATAAAATATCAGTAATTATTTTTAAAATAGACATTAAATTTAATTTTATGGTACTAATTTATTTGATTAATTAATAAAATTTTATAATTTTCAGATTTATATCTACTTAATTTATGTATTTTATTTTATTCTATTTTAACAAAAAATTGAGACGTGCATTTTTAATTATTTATTTAGAAAGTATAGCGAAATGAGTTATATCAATTATAATTAATTATCGTTAATTAATATCAATTAATTCATTGTATTAATTTGTAAGATGAATAACGTATAATAAATGTTGTGAAAATAATTATAATAAATTAATAATTAATAAATAAAAAAACTAAAAGGGACCTTTTTATTACTTTTTAATGGCTACACGTTTTTATAATTTCACTACAAATTAACTAAATTATTTTTTAATTTAATTTGTTTGATTCATTCAATTGTATTAATTATGACTAATTAATTATGTAATTTGATTTGATTAGGATAAATATTTTATCATTTAATATTTTATTTGATTCATTAAATTACATTAATCATAACTTCAAATATTTAATTTAATTAAAGTAAATATCAAATTATTTTAAATTTTATTTGATTCATTAAACCAAAATAATTATTATAACTAATTTATTATTTAATTTTATCAAGATAAATATTAAATTATTTAATAAATAATATATAAAGCAATGAAATAAACGAACTCAATTAATTCAATTTATTATCTTATTATTTTTTATATCCCTTTTCTCCTCTCTATTTTGTCCTTTAGGTAAAATATTTGTAATTTTTTATTTTTGTTTTTTTATCTTAATTTTGCTAATATTTTTTTATGATTTTGTTTTATATTAATTTCTTTTTTATTTATTTTAATTAATAATACTTAAGGGTATTATTATTTTATTTAAAGATAATTTATTTTTTTGTAATATTTTTATAAAAGTTGATTAATAGGTTTTTAACTCTATCAGGATACAAAAGGTTTTCAAAGAATAAGGGAATGGTCTGAATTTGCACGAATTCTAAATGTTTGAACTTATGATGTTGTTTCAGTTGGTTGTCGTTACGAGAATGACTTTAATCTATTAGTGTCTAAGGACTAGAATAAATTAAATATTATTTAAGTAATTTATTTCTAATATTAGTATTTGATTAAATTAGTTTTAGCAAAATTTAAATTGTTGACTTAATTTATATATTACAACGATTCTTTTTGAATATATTATTTTTACATTTTTAATATAAAATTTCTTTTTTTAATTTTATTTTTTTCTTGGATATATCTATCACCTTTTTTTATTTTATATTTCATATTAGTAATGTAATTATTAAAAAACGTATTTAAAAAAAGAAAAAAAATAAAACATCACTATTTGAAAAAAAAAAAAAGAAAAGATACGTGAAGAAAAGGAAAACAAAAAATTAAAACATCACTATTAGAAAAAAAATGTTAATATGTGTATGAATGGGGTCGGGATTAAGGAATATATATGGATATAAAAAATAAAAAATTATTGCACTATTTTAGAATAAAAATAATCATATATATATAACGAAATAATTATAACAAAAAATAATTAATATATGTGATTTAAATGTTTTTAATAACTGGTAACATAGAATTTAACAAAATATAATTCATGTATTTTTTATTTATGTATATGTATATATTAAATATATATATATAATTATTTAATAAAATTAATATATACTATACATAAATAAAAAAATTATTATAATTTTTGAAAATTACATATGAACTCTTTTTTTCTCTCAAATAAATTTATTCTAATTATATTACAATTAGCTCATGAATAATGCATGATTATATTAATTTAAAAAATCTTTTCATTATAATTATATCAAATCAATATTCAATGCGTTATTAAACTACTTATCAATCATCGATATTTCTAATCATTCTAATTATATCAATTGATATAGTTCTAATTCTCATTCGAGTGTAATAATTTTATTAGAAGATAGTTGATGTACACATTAATAGTGACCTATTTAATTTGATATCAATTAGTGGATAATAATAATAATAATAATAATAATAATAATAATAATAATAATAATAATAATAATAATAATAATAATAATAATAATAAAAAGATCTACACGCTACATGAATTGTATTTTAAAAAGGTAAATATATTTTAAAAAAATTAGGATATCAATAATTAATTCTTACTAGTGTATGTTCACGTACCTTGTACGGGATAATACATAAAATTATATTAAAAATTTTATTAAAAAATTAAATAATATGTATAGTAATTATTATTATAAATATTTTATAAAGTTATAATTAAAATCAAACTCTCAAAATTTTTAATATTAAAATATTAAAAATAATTAGTATTTGTCTTAATTAATTTGAGTTTGTTAAGTGATCATCTCACTTGTCCGCTTAAACAACTATTAAGAGTTAGAATCTCACCTTGTGTATATAGCAATCCATTGGCTAGCGATAAACCCTTAATAAATAGAGTATCAATACGTGGTTAGACTTGGCAGGAGTTTTTGAATACGCAGGTACCCGACCCGTCCATACCTGGATGAAAAGGGTAATAACTTGACCCGAGTCGGGACAGATTTTGCTCAAGACAGGGTATGGATGGGTTTAGAGTGTACCCGCCCCGAATATATACATATAAACACTTTTTAGGAATTAGAATTTGCCTCACATCACACATGATTCATAACTTTGGTCTATACTTTATATCCATGCAAGATAAACTCAATCATCCTCACCTAAAATCTTCTTCTTCTCGACTTCTTCACAAAAAAACCGCATAACTCCTGCCATGTTATTGCTGAGTCCATCGCCGCTTACCTATTCACAACTACCATCTTCCTTCACAGCCAGAGACGGACCCACGTTTAATATAGAAGAGGCATTTGTCCCCACAATTTTTTTTTAAAAAAAGTAATACTTATATACATATATACCACTTATTATATTATATTTGTCTCAAAATAAAATATAAATAGTTCTTTTGTATTTTATGTTAAAAAATATTTTGTTAAACTTAACACATAATAATAATTATATTGTTAAATTTGATTTAGTATGGAAAAAAAATAAATACACTCAAAAATTAGTGATAATTAATTATATTAGTTAATTAATTAATAATTAAATTAAAACTTAGTTTTCTAATTAAATACAACTTAAATTATTACTAATTTTTTAAAAATTGTTTAAGATAAAAAATATATTATCTATGTATTAATATACTGTAATTATTTTGGTTAAAAAATTTATTTATACTATAAAAATTATAATAAGTAGATTTGACAAATAAGTAAAATAATTGTTTAAAAAAATATATATAAAAAATAACATTTAATTATGTTAAAAATAAAAAAGGTCCTTATAAATATTTTTTGTTATTTTAAATATTATTCTATGTGTATGAAATTATATTTTTATTATTTTAAATATTATAATAATGATTGTGTGTATATTTTTAGTTCTTATCAATATGTATTAGATAGTTCTAATTTTAAATTTTGAATATATCTAAACCAATTTAGATTGATCAAGTGATCAACTTAGTCGTCCGCTTAAATAAGTATTGAGGGTTCGAATTCTGTCTCGTATGTATAGCAACTCATTGCCGGCCAATTGTAGATTCTTAAATGGAATTCAAATTCATGACGGATTAGTCCTTAACTTGTTGAATATCGTGGGAAGCAAAAAAATATCTATACCTAAATTTTATTATATTTTTGTCCCCATTACTAAATTTTTCTGGGTCCGTCACTGTTCACAGCTTATGTCATCATCGCTGCTCATCCCGTTACCATCGTTGTTGAGCCCGTCGCCACCATTCTCCTGCCGAGTTTCTTTTCTCTAGGTAAATTTCCCTCTCTTTCTCTCTCTCTATCACTCTCTTTCTTTCTCTCATTGTGAGTCTGTTAAGTTCTTCTCTTCTTCTTCTACAGACTCATCACTTAGTCACCTTCGCTATGCCCGGATATTGCCGTTGCAGTTTCATCTGAGTCTGTCACCGAATAAAATAGAATTTTTATTCAAGTTAAAAATAGACATGCATGAGATCATTTTTGCATGTAATTTCTGAATTTTCTCATCCAAATTTGATCTATGTGGTTGAGTATTTTAGTATGGGATCATCGTAGTTTTATTGTGACACTAATGTGATAAAAGTTTCGGTAATTTCATAACTAATATATGAGATAGACCAGATTATTAAAGTAATAAGAGAAATAACATTCAGATTTATGCGCATGAGATCATTTTTGCATGTAATTTCTGAATTTTCTCATCCAAATTTGATCTATTTGGTTGAGTATTTTAGTATGGGATCATCGTAGTTTTGTTGTGACACTAATGTGATAAAAGTTTCGGTAATTTCATAACTAATATATGAGATAGACCAGATTATTAAAGTAATAAGAGAAATAACATTCAGATTTACGCGTAAAATTTATAAGAGGTTATCTCAAAAAAATATATATATTTATAACCCAAGTAGAAGATTGTTAGGAAATTATTATTTCTTAATATATTTATGGATAATACATATATTAATTATAATCGTAAATTAAGTAATTTCACATTAAGTGACTTATATAATAGTGATCTCATTTATTGTCATAAATGTTAAATTAAATAAGTCATTATTACTTTTAATTTGGATAAATGAGGTTAAAATCATAGATACTATTTTATTTGAGTTTTAGAGTTTAATGAGTGTCACACTCAAATATAAATAATGACTTTAGAATTTTGGTCTCCAACACATCAAACTCGCCTTCATAGCTCTTTTCCCATAGTAAAATTGTGATTCAGCCCTATAAAAAAATACAAAAGGTTTTGGTTGACGAAGATCAAAGAACCACAAGAGCCAAGCTCTCTGATCTCAATCATACTCTCGAATGAAGAGACGTTTCCGCGCTCTTAGTTATATTTTTAATGATTTAACATGGATGATTTTGAGGTTGAAAAATCCTAAAATTTTCAGCTAAAATAAAAATTTTATTCAATCAAATGATCATAAATAATTTTATTGAATTAAATTATATTAATGTGATTATTGGATGATAAAGAATGCATGAAAAATAAATAAATAATATTTTAAGAGTATAGAAGTATTAAATTGTCATTTCAATTTACTTTTTTAATCAACGATAATAAATATCTTAAATTAATTAAATTTTTACAAAATTTGTACACCTAAACTATTTCATTTTTTCAAAAATCTTTTGAAAATACAATGGTTCAATGAGAGGTTGACTATTGAGAATTGAATATAATATTTTTAAATTCATATTTTCAATAAAAAGATGTACTTATTTCTATCCATCCTAAATAATTATTCACTATTACTTATCCATCTAAATAATTCTAACATTGATAGAATATTATTTTTAGATGCAAAAAATTTAAAATATATTTATTCTATTTCAAAAATTAATATTCATATTTAACTTTGAATTTCAACTAATATGACAAAAAAATATTATATTTTTTAGTTAAAAAATTAAAGTAAAATATCTATAAATATATTTTTGTGCTTTAGCTTTAGATTTTTCAAAAAATTTTGGTAAGTTAATGGAATCAAATCATATTTCTATAACATATATAAGAATGTATATTACACATAAATAAAAAAAATTGGGTATAGTAAGAATAAATACATAAATTAAAATAAAATTTAAAAAAATAAGAACCAATAAAATATTGAAGGAAAGAAATATAAATAGAAGAGAAACAAAATTATTATATGGAAGAAAAATAATTTAATAAATTTTATGTGTATATAAAAGAAGAATAAAAAGAAGATATACAATACTTTATTTAATTTAGCAAGATTTATGGGAATAAGCACATAGAATAAGAGAATAAAAAATGATAATAAAAAGAAGCTAAACATCTGAATTAATATCAAAAAATAAAAAATAACAAAATAATGATAATTTATCATAATCTTAATCTTTTAATATAATTAATGAATAATAATATAAGTAGTCTACCATAATATTAATATAATCTTTTAATATAATTAATTTTAATTAAATAATCAAATAAATTAAATATAAATATGTCTAATCTAATTGTATAAAAAATAGTAATTTTTTTACAATTAGACATATTATATATTATTATTATTAGTGACATATAAATATTAAAATTATATTAATACATTAATAGAAATATATTATTATAATAAAAAGTTGCAAGAATTAAAATAACTGAAATTTATTTATTTTAATTAAATAAATTAGCATAAAATAAGAAAGAGATGATTAATCAGATTAAATAAATTAAAAAAAATATTACTGAACAAAGTAAATATCACAATAATTATATTACTAATTGAAAAATAATCTATTTAATCAATTCAAATTTTTATTGAAAATAGAAAACTAAAGTTTATCAATGAATAAAAATAAAGAGGATATAATACATTAAAGAATAATTTTCGTAGTATAAATGATAAAATTAAATTATTATATACAATTTTTACTTTTTATTTTATTATGATTGAAGTTAACATTAGTGGTAAAAAACTAATTTTAAATAGTCCCAATTTGTATTTTACAACATAATTAAAGCACCATTCATAATTTTTTATTTTGTGATTAATCAATATTTTTTAAATTTTTTGGTTAAGTCTTTTGTGTTTTATGATTGATAAATTTTTTTTTACAAAACACAAATTTATGATGAGTTATTACAATCAAAATTAATTAAGCCGGCCAAACTTAATACCAAGAATTATGCAACGCAAGACCAACAGCGTTAATCAATAGATCGTCATGTGCATAGAGCTCTAATTCTCGTCATCCGACAAGACCTAATACATGACAAACGCTCAGAGTATGCAATTGAAACATAGTTGGTCCATTCCTCAGGCTCTACAAGAAGGACTGCTCTGATACCATAATGTAACACCCTAACTACCAAAGTTCACGCTTCCGGCTGCGCAACTCTGATAGCTCGGACATTACGATGACACTTATACTATTTAATAC
Source organism: Arachis hypogaea (assembly GCF_003086295.3). Classification (NCBI taxonomy): domain Eukaryota; kingdom Viridiplantae; phylum Streptophyta; class Magnoliopsida; order Fabales; family Fabaceae; genus Arachis; species Arachis hypogaea. The sequence goes on along the minus strand of NC_092037.1, from coordinate 51,656,361 downwards.
TAAAATATAAGCCTGTTTAAAACTTTAAACCGCAATATCGCTCCCAAAAATACTTTTGCTATACAACGTACATCCATACATACCATACAACTTTAAGAAACTCATAAAGAGTACATCCATATATATATATATATATATATATATATATATATATATATATATATATATAATATTACAAACATTATCCAATACAAATCATATCCCTCTTATAGAGTATATCAAGATAAAGGCGAGGGTACAAAAATAATAATCTAAAGCAATACAGAGCATCTCAATAACAAATAAATAAACTCTTCGTGACTTCAGCGCTCATATCCTGAAAGGGGAAAAATGTAGGGGGGTGAGAACATCATCCTCGAAAGGGTTCTCAGTAGGGGATTTTTGGGAATTGCTGTAATAGGATACGTGAAGATAAACCGTACCAGTGATTAATAACAGTCTTATGTCTCTTTTCAAAAACAACGGTTTACAATAAAAGAGAAACCTGAAATCCTCTTTCGAAAAAAGAAACCATTCAATTCTCAAAAACTCAAAAGTCTTTCAAAATGGTTTATCTATACCGAACCAAAATAGTCTTTCATATTTTATTCCAAACCTGAAACACAAAACCGAAATCAACCATCGGTTCATCTTATTCCAACCACGGCCCTAGGCCCAAACAATCCAACCACAACCAATCCACCACAATCCAACAGAGTTCCAGATGCAAACACAAGTAGGAAGATACAAACACAAACAAACAGTTATTGCAAGTAGAACAATTAGCAGATAATCACATAAGCAAACCAAGTACAATATGCATACCCAAACAATGTCATATAGATGCATATGATGCATGCCTGTCCTTAGTGGCTGATGATATCATCTGTCAGTTATAGAGCCAACCCGACAAGTCCTGGTAGCTAACCATTGGACTGTCCCTTTGTCGCGTATCCCCAACTCGAGTTATACTCATCATAAACTTGATCATAATCATGATCCATATCCATCACCCTCACTGGTGAATATTTACGGGGGCGAGCTCATCTGGGACTTTCACAGTGCCCGGCCACACTTACGACATAGGGTCAAAAGAGTTTCGAGTCTCGACCTAGAGCACATGGTGGCTAGCCACTGCTTCCTCCCAGGGAAACTCTTATCTCCAATAGTGGAAGTGCAACATTCACATTTATCAATGATTTAGCATATACATGCATTCAATCTCATCCATGGATCAACATCCATTTCAGCCATCCGACTCATGGTTTAGTCCAGAACCAGCCAATATTCATATCATACACAGCCATTCCGGCTCACGGTTCAATCCAGAACCAATCAATAATTATAATCATACACAGCCATTCCGGCTCACAACAAAACAACACTTCCACATTCAACATCATCAATTCATAAATTCGGCATTTAAGCCATAAATCACTTTTTCTTAAATCGTTTCACTTTGAAATCAAGTTTCAACTCTTTTTAGTCTTGGCTTTGAAGATCTCATTTTCAAATCATCTCAGGCTCATAAGCCAAATGTACTCGAAGTAAGTTCCCATTTTAGAACAAAGCCACTCTCGGCATTCTCTTCCCAAAACTTCCAAAACCATGGCAAGTTAAGGATTTATTTCAATGCATCCAAAATCACCCATCCAACAATGGGATTTTATAACAAAAGTTTCTCGGCAGAGTCCAAAGTCTCTAGGGAAGGTCAACCTATATCAATTCCTTAAAATTCATTGAAACTCTTAAAATCATAGATTCTCGGTTTAAGTAAATAAAACTGAATTTACTATAAAACCGGCCATACAAAATCACAAGTTCCAACCCGGTCCAAAAATCAACTCATTTGAAACGGAACCGGTTCATTTGAATCAAACCACTTTCAGGTTTCTTTTTGGAACCCATTTTTCTAACTCTTCCAAAATGCCTCAAGCTTGATTAATCAATCAAAAGTCTACATTCCTTTGAAATCACTAAAAACTCCTTTTTATATTGAAATCAATATTAGAACATCATTCTTTCCTTCAGTGATTCAAACGGTAAAAATAGTTCAGTTCTAAATAAGCCGAACTCAATGTATAAGGTTCATTAAATAAATTAAGCTTGAAAACATAAATATCCTCTTAATAAGTCAAATAATACAATTTCTCAAATCCAACCCTTTTTAAATTACTTTTCAAACAAGACTAGGATTTTCCAGAAATTTCGACAGCACCTCCCCTAAAACTTGGACTTTTTGCCACCCGGTTCGGGTCCCAACTAAACTATTTCTCATTCCTTTTCAACAGCTCAAACCAGAAATCAATTCAAAAGCAAGTTAAATCCAACAGTCGCCTCAGTGGCATATCTCAAAGAAACCATTTATAAATCGACTCAATATCAACCGATTTAACTCATTTCCAAAGTTTAAAAGAATCGGTTCAGCAATAAATCATTTATCAAAATCAAATTAATTAAAGCAACCCAGGCTGAATTCAACAGTGCGTTCTACTTTTCACATTATCCAAAAAATCAACTCAACTCAAATCAATTCACAACGGATTAAACCCGATTTCAAAGCTTTAAAAGAATCAACTTCAAAAGTATCTCGTTTCATAAAACCACACAACAATTCAGCCAAACAAACATCCATAATCATTCGAGTCAATCAAATAATACATAAGACAGATGCAATCACTAAATACACCATATCTCACATTAGTATCCATATGTAATAATTCAAATATATAAAATATAGTTTTCGGAAAGCGCCCCTACCTCAAAACACAAATTTCATAACCCAATTGCGTCACCGAAACTCTCAAACAACTCGAATTTACCGGCAGCTTACATCACAGCTTTGTTTACTCTCACAGCAGCAAGGACAACCCTTACGCGCAACATGTGGCTCCGATAATTTAATCCTAGAAAACATTATCATTGCGAAAGCCTTAAAACACATAACAGGATATGAACGGGGGAATTTTCAATACAAAGGTACTTACGATAACTAAAGAATACCGTCTGAACCAAAGAACAGAAGCCTCAGCGGTGCTTCCGACAGCCATAGAACCGCCCTTGGCAGCCAAAATCACCGTGACTCAGCTTGTTCCGTTAGTGGTTCCAAAAATAGATGAAGCTGTCCCCAAAACAAACATTAGTTGCAACAGAAATCTCCAAATAGAGCCAGCAACCATCTCCAGTAAAGGCAGCGACAATGCAGCTTACTATAACCATTTTATTCAATACAACTAGTGTCAGCAACAATGCTTCTAGGTAGGAATAAATTGATGGAACAAGAGGGAATCGGAAACAGGGTAAGGCTTACCCAACAGCAGCGGTTCCAAATGGAGCCAGGGCAAGACCAGAGCAACACCAACTCCACAGCGGCAATGACGCCTGGTCAGAATCCAAAACCCATGAACAGAGGTAGAAAGGCATCTCCTTTCCTTGATTCACGCAGCGCTGCTCTTCTCTGTACACAGCGGCGGAAGACCTCGGCGCGTTTGGTGGCGACACGGGCTGGAGGTGCCGGTGACAGCGGCGGCTTCACCTTCTCCGCGCGCGCTCCTCCTTCTCCATCGGTGGCTTTGGCTCGCGCTCTCTTCAGGTCGCGGTTCTGCCTCTGACGTTGTGCAAGGATGATTGGTGACGGCACAGCTCCTCGCGTGACAAATCGCGGCAGCTTCACGGTTGGCGGCGACGCGGTGAGTTCCCCTTCTCCTCTCCTCCTCTCGGTGACAAGGCGCGACTCAGCCCCGTGGACGGGACGACCATGGCGGCGCGGATTGATAGCAGCATCAATGCAGCCTCTTTCCTCTCTTCCTTCTCTGATTCTTTTCTTTTTCCCATTTCTAAGCTTCTTCCTCAGCTCTATGGGTGTTGGGTAACCGTTAGGTTGAGAGGGGAAAACAGCGTAGGGAGATGCGGCTACTGGGTCATGGGGAAACAGGTACTGGGTTAGGGTTTTAGGGTTTCATCATTTTTAAAATTAGGGTTAGGGACATTTTAGTAATTTCAAATAAAATTAGGGATAATATAATAATTAGAAATAAATTCTAATCCAATAATAATGTATAAAATACTATTTGTTCATCAACTTTACAATTATTTTCAATAGAATGCCCAAATCTGAAAATTAGAAATAATATACTTAATTTCTCTATTTTCCAAAATAGCAGTACTAATATTTAAAATATTACTTATCTAGTCTAAATCATGTAAAATCCCTATTATTTCATAACTGCCAACTCTATAATTTGAATATAGAAAATAATCCAATAATTGTAAAATTGGATAATCGGATAATGATCTCAATTTATTTCAAATTCAATAAATCAAAGCTTGCCTTAATTTTCTTTAATAAAATAACTATTTGAAATTAAGACTATAAATAACTATATGATTTGAGACTTGATCATAAAAAATACTTTCAAAGGTTCTGGGTCTTACATTCTACCCACCTTATAAAAATTTTTGCCCTGGAAAATTGATACAAAATGAAATTTCATAACAATTCACCCTTGAACACATTTAAGGAAGAAGCAAAAATATCTCAAAATATAAACATTTATACGGTTTTCAAATACCTTGATTGTCATATGTATAGGATGCAAAGGTAGAAGTGTGAGTGCTGACAAACCCCATTTTGAGGGTTTATCTTGTGCTGATTTCAGGGGTTTTATCAATGATTCCACACACTTTCTGTATGAAAATACAAGGATTTGCATTCCTTTCCTAGTTTTGCACCATGGATGAAAACATACTTATTTTGCACTAAAATAGATACAATTCTAATCCTCTCTCGATGCCATTCGATGCCGTGACCCGTGTGTTAAGTGGTTCCAGAATATAGGGCAGGGATGGACCGGAAGAGAGAAGGAAGATGGGAGCAAAGGAAGGGAGCAAGAGAATTGAGCCTTGGAAATCTCGGCATGGGTGCGTGCGCGCACTTGACGCGTCCGCGTGGATAGAACAACTAGAAGCCGAAGCCAAGAGTCAAGCCACGAGTCGGCTTGCGTAGCGGCTAAGCCATGATCTTCTTGGGCGCGCACGCGTACGTCACGCCTCCGCGTACATTCCAAAATGCATCTGTGGCGCGCGCGCGTACCTTGCGCGTACGCGCCGATGTTCGAATGTGATTTTTTTAGAAGTCACGTGACTTAGGCGTGGAGTTGGTTGGAGATCCCATTTTTGGGGAATGCATTGGCGGGAAAAAGCTTAAGAAGACCAGAGGAGCAGGGGTAAAAGACACTTAGTTGATTTTCTAGTTTTAGATATTTTTGGGGGGATAGTGAGTTACACTCTTGGAGGAGGAGAGAGAGATCTCAAGCTCTTACTAGGGTTCTTCTTCATCAAAATTCTGAATTTTCACCCACTCTTTGGTGAGATCCATTGCAATTCTCACTTTACTTTGTTCATGTAATAGATTTTCTTCTCCAATTTCAAGTTGTAGTTGTAATTGCTAAACTCCCTTAGATCTAGGATTCAACTTTATGATTTTGGATTTCATTAATACTTTGAGATTTTGATCCTCATTGTTGCTCTTTGACATTTGTTGTTAGTTCCTTGTGTTGCAATACCTTTAATTCTACTTTTCTTCTCATTTTACTATGACTTTCTTTCTTGCTCATCACATGTTTGATAAAATGTCAACACTAGTTATGGAGTAGAAAATTCTCACTTGGCATAGGGTTGGATCATTAGAAGAAGTTGAATAGTTGTGTCAATTGTTGATTTGGAATTAGGGATTGCTAATTGACTTGGAGTGCACTAAAGCTAGATTCCCATGAGGTGAAGCTAGGACTTGTGACTCAAGTTGATTACCTTCATTTGACTTTCCTCTATACCTAGGGGATAACTAAATGAGGCATGGCCTAATTGTTATCTTCATTGAAAGAACTATAAGGATATGCATTCAATTGCCAACCCTAAGCCAAGTCCTCTAATGATTGATTGCTTGTTTCCTATTACGTTGCTAAAACTTTCAAAGAACCTTAACAAATCTTTCCACTCAATAAGATGCGCATTTTGGCAATTCCAAGGGAGGACGACTCGGGAGACTAGTACTCTCGGATATAGATTGTAGGATTGTTTGGTACGAAATTTGAATGTCGATTGGACTATGCTCACGATCATGTTCATCCTTGAATTCTAAATCGGCATGCTAAATTTCGTTCATCAAAATGGCGCCGTTGTCGGGGAATTTGCTTAGTGTGCCATGTTATTATTTGGATTGAGTGTATGCATATGTACATAGTTACATTCCATTGTAAATTGTTCAAGTGACTAACCCCTCATCGTTACCATGAATTTCATTTCCCTTCATTGCATGACGCGTTCACAACCGAATCCGAGCTTAGTCCCTTTTGATCCGGAAATAGAACGAACTTTGTTTCATATTAGACAAGCTCGGAGGCGGCTAAAGTTTGGGAAAGGTGAAGAGGTTTTTACCTCCGTAACCACCTTACTAAAAGTGAACATTGAACCGTCACTCAAAGAAGGCATTAGTCATACTCCCACCAATCTCTCTAACAATTCTTCTTTTGTTTTAGGTAATAACACCATGGATGCTCCGAGGAGAGTTACCATCAAGGAAGCGGGTGCACCGGATTATGTCCTTCAACCCCTTCATGTAACTCACCCCAACTTGAATGCTAACTTTGAATTAAAGACCGCTTTGATCAACCTCCTACCTAAGTTTCATGGGCTTCCCGCACAAGACCCTATTCGACATCTCAAGGACTTCCATCGCATATGCTCAACTACTAGACGGGAAGGGTCCGATGAGGTTGCCATATGGTTGTTTGCTTTCCCTTTCTCTCTTGAAGACAAGGCTAAAGAATGGTTCTACACTCTATCTAGTGAAGTTACCTCCGATTGGGACCTACTTAGAAGAGGATTCTTCGATAAATTCTTGCCCCCGGAGAAGATGGATAGGCTAAGGAAGGAAATGTCTTGTATTGTGCAAGGTGAGACGGAACCACTCTACGAGTATTGGGAACGGTTTCGCAAGCTACTAGACGCGTGCCCCAATCACATGCTTGATACTCAAGTATTACTTGGATACATATGTCAAGGGATGCGAGAGCAAGATAGAATTCTCTTGGACACCTCTAGCAATGGTTCTTTGTCCAAATATAAAACAGCGGAGGAGGCATGGCAACTTATCATTGACTTAGCTGAATCCAATCAACATATGAGACGAAGAGTCAACCGTCCAAGAACTGTGAATGAGGTATCAACTAGTAGTGAAACCACCGCTTTAACTCAATCCTTGAGTGAAATGACATCCATCTTGAGGCAACTCCAATTGAACCAACAACAACCACAACAACCTCAATTATACCAACAACAACCCCCACCCCCTCAACAACACAACCAACAATTGGTCCCTCAAAAAGTATGTGGCATTTGTTCTTGCTATTCTCACTACACGGATGAGTGCCCAAGCCTTCAAGAAGACAACACTTTGGCGGCTACCCATAATTTCTATGACCGCCCAAATCAAGGATACTACCAAGGCGGTAATTCTAACCAAGGGCACCCCTATCAAGGAGGAAACTACAATCAAGGGGGAGGGTACCATAATCAAAATTAGAGAGACAATCACCAATAAGGAAATAGGGACAACAACAACAACGGAGGAGGTCAAAGATGGAGCAACAACTCACAAAACTTCTCACAAAACCGACCATACAACCAACAAAATCAACCATACAACCAACAAAACCCACAAAGAAACTACCAAACATACCAACCACCACATCAAAGACCACCACCCAACCAATCACAAGCTCCTCAACTCACATATACAACCACCCCCCCAACCAAGACGAAACACTCCGGACCATTATCCAAGGCCAAAAGGAACTACAAAACACACTTGCTTCCGGTCTCACCGGCCTCACCTCTACACTACAAGCTCTTCTTGCACGCATGGATGCACCATCAAACCCCGCTCCTCAACCGCCAATCCAAAGTGTTATTCCCTCTCAACCCCAACCAAATCCAAAAGGGGGTATTAATGCTATCACCCTTAGATCCGGAACACAATTAAAAGAGAAGGAAGCAGAGGACCCCAATCCCATCACAACCACCCAAGAGGATGAGAGAATAGATATGGAAGAGGTAGAGAAAGAGGAGACACCACAAGTCATAGTTGAGGATGAAGCCCAACCAACAAGGGAGACAACCAAGGCCAAGAGAACTTTGAAAGAAGAAGAAATTGCTCAACCACTTCCATTTCCAACACTTGCAAAGAAAGCTAGAAAGCGCATAGAACTCGACCCAAAAATGGTAGAAATGTTCAAGAAAGTTGAGGTAACCATCCCCCTCTTTGATGCTATCCATCAAGTTCCTAGATATGCAAAATTCCTCAAAGATCTATGCATCAACAAGGATAGAATTCTTGAATTGGAAACCATCCCATTGGGGAGTTCTATTTCCGCTTTAATGGGAGCATTGCCCGAGAAGTGTGATGATCCGGGCCCTTGTATGGTCACTTGCACCGTTAATGGAGTTCAATTTATAGATTGTATGTGTGACCTCGGAGCATGTGTTAGCATCATGCCGCTCTCCGTCTACCGGATATTGAAGTTACCACCACTAAAAAGGTCGACGGCAAGATTTGTCCTAGCAGATAAAAGCATAATAACCGTAACAGGTGTTGCGGAAGACGTATTGGTGAATATCAAAGGGTTGGTGTTCCCAATTGACTTCTATGTCCTTGAAATACCATCAAGCGAAACCGAGAGAGCATCATCTATTCTACTTGGAAGACCATTCTTGAGAACTTCTAGATTTAAGCTAGATGCCTACTCGGGAACTTATTCATTTGAAATAGATGGGAGAGTTGTAAGTTTCAGCCTAGAGGAAGCAATGAAACATCCGCCGGAGAATCACTCTCTATTCCGGTGTGACCCAATTGATAACATGGTTGCCGAAGTGCACCTTGCAAAGTTAGATGAAAAGTCCATGATTGAAGAAGCAAACGAAGATCCAAGCAAATTGAACACCACACACTACACAAACCATCCGAAAACTCAAACTTCAAAGAATGAAAAGAAGATGGAATTGAAGCCACTACCACCCCATTTAAGATACTCATATCTTGATGAAGCCCAAGAACTCCCTGTGATAATTGCAAAAGAGTTAACCCCTCAACAAGAAGACAAATTGCTAAATGTATTGAGGAAAAACAAAAGGGCAATCGGGTGGACTTTGGCGGATCTAGTGGGAATAAGCCCCCAAGTATGCGAGCATCTCATATTCCTTGAAGAAGGAGCAAAACCGGTCCGACAACCTCAAAGGAGACTTAATCCAACCATTCTTGAGGTTGTGAAGAAAGAAGTTGATGTGTGGAAAACGATCCAACACAAAACTCACCGGCAAGTATACCGGGTCACATCAAGTAATAATAACTCACATGAGTGAGGTCGATCCCACAGGGATTGAAGGGTTGAGCAATTTTAGTTTAGTGGTTGATTTAGTCAAGCGAATCAAGTTTTGGTTGAGTGGGTTGTATTTAACAGAAGCTAAATTGCTTGAAATGTAAAGGGAGAGGGGAAATTGCAGTAAATTAAAGAACAGGAAAATAAAATAGACCGAATCTTAAAGAACAAGAAACTAAATGACTGAAACTTAAAGTGCAAGAAATGTAAATTACAGTAACTTAAATGGCAAGAAATGTAAATTGCTTGAATGTAAAAGGGATTTGAGGACTGGGATTGCAGAATCTAAACAAAGAGAAAGTAAATTGCAACAATTAATAAAGGAGAAGATGAATTGGAATAAACTGAAATTCAACAGAAAATGAAATTAAAGTGCAGTAGGTTCACAGAAGAACCAAAGGTAAATTGTGGTCTCAGGTCTCAAGAGACTAGGTAGCAGAGCCTAGATCTCTATTTGCCTTCCCAGATCCAAGTTCACAAAGCAATTGACAAGAAATTGAAGAGGAAGCAGTAAAGAGAATGTAAATTGATTCAATTATGCAGAAAGAAAACTAAAGAGTTCTTGAGTGGAGATTGAGACAGAATTTCCTCAATTCTTAACACCCAAGAATCAAAACAAAGAAATTAAAAAGACCCAAGCAAGAACAAGGAAGAAGAGAGATCAATTCTCCTCCCCAATTCTCTAAAATCTCGGTTCAGTCTCTCAAGGAAAGTCACAAAAATTCAAAGCTCAAAGAAAGTGCCAAATTCAAAAGCTAAGCCTAAGGTAAGTCAAAAAGGTCCTAATTACATCAAACTAGCTCCTATTTATACACTTTCTATTCTTGGATTTTGGGATTTGGATGGGCTTTTGATTTGGTGAAGAAATAAATTAAAATGGGGATTTAATTTGAATTTTCGGCCCATGAGAAGTTGCTCCCAGGAGGCTGCCTTGCCCTTGTGGAGGGCAGGGCAGGATTTGGAGTTTGGTGCATTGTTGGTGCGGCGTGGTGCAGCCTTGGTGCGCAGAATGCTGCCCTGCCCGCGCCAAGGGCAGGGCAGGAAAAGTTGGTGCGCCAGAAATTGCCTTGGTGCGCTGTTGGTGCTGCCAGAATCAAGAATTGGTACGCCAGAAATTGCCTTGGTGCATAGGATGCTGCCCTGCCCTCGCGGAGGGCAGGGCAGAAAAATATGGTGCTGCCAGGATTGAGCTGTGATGCGCGCTGGTGCTGCCAGGAGAGTGATTTGGTGCGCCAGAAATGTCTCTTGGTGCGCCAGATCCATGCACCAACAAAATGCTGCCCTGCCCTCGCGGAGGGCAGGGCAGTGTTTCCACTTTGATGTCCCGTGTTCGAAACATGGCTAGAACACACGCTCAATTAATTTCCTTGGTTTCTTGGCACGGCACTCAACCTTAGTTCCTTGCTTCTTCCTTGTTCCGTGTTCGATTCTTGTGGCATGCATGGGTGACATTTTTCCTTTGATTTTCTTCCTTGGTGAGCCCGATACTGCCCTTGTGGAGGGCAGGGCAAGGTTCTCTTCTTCTTGGTTCCAAGGCACAATTTTGTGCTCTGCCCTTGTAGTGGGCAGGGCAGAGTTGCCTTCCTTGCTTGGTTCCCTTATGTTGCCCTCCTAGAGGGCAGTGTGCCCTTGTGGAGGGCAATGTTTGCCTCCCCCATTGCATGCGGCATACTTCCTCTTGCTTTGACCACACTTTCCTTTCCTTGGGCTACACTTCTTAGGCCACGCTTTTCCTTTTCTTTTCTTTTCTTCACCTATAATAAACCAAAACAACCACTCCAAGTATCACTAAATTCAAGAGGCTTATAAATCAATTAAAATTCAATTAAAATTAGCTTAAACCTCATGATTTAACATTAATTTCATGGTGGTTGCTTGATTTAGAGACGTTATGCATTTTCACTCCAAATCACTTACTTAGGATGCAAGAAAGTGCATAAATGCTAACAAAACAAGTGAAATTAGCTTGAAAAATGGGTATATGATGACTCGTCATCACAACACCAAACCTAAATCTTGCTTCTCTCCAAGCAAGCATCAAAACTAAGAGAAATTGAAATGAATAAGAAAAGAATACATATCCTTATTAGGCAGATAGCAGAACTTAATCTATGGGGTCATTATGTAGACAATGATAACTCAATTATTATTGCTGCTACATGGTGCACGAAATTGCAATCACACTTTTGCAATTCCGCACAACTAACCAGCAAGTGCACTGGGTCGTCCAAGTAATACCTTGCGTGAGCAAGGGTCGATCCCACGGAGATTGTCGGCTTGGAGCAAGCTATGGTTATCTTATAAATCTTAGTCAGGATATCAGAAACTATCAGGATTGATTGTGAAAAGCTAAAGAACATGAAATGATTACTTGTTTTGCAGTAATGGAGAATAGGTTGAGGTTTGGAGATGCTCCATCTTCTGAATCTCTGCTTTCCTACTGTTTTCTTCTTCAAACACGCAAGTCTCCTTCCACGGCAAGCTGTATGTAGGGTTTCACCGTTGTCAATGGCTACCTCCCATCCTCTCAGTGAAAACGATTGCATATGCTCTGTCACAGCACGCGGAATTCATCTGTCGGTTCTCGGTCAGGCCGGAATAGAATCCAGTGATTCTTTTGCGTCTGTCACTAACGCCCCGCCTGCTAGGAGTTTGAAGCACGTCACAGTCATTCAATCATTGAATCCTACTCAGAATACCACAGACAAGGTTTAGACCTTCCGGATTCTCTTGAATGCCGCCATCAATTCTAGCTTATACCACGAAGATTCCGGTTAAAGAACCCAAGAGATAACTACTTAATCTAAGGTAGAACGGAGGTGGTTGTCAAGCACGCGTTCATAGTTGAGAATGATGATGATTGTCACGGATCATCACATTCATCCGGGTTAAGAACAAGTATTATCTTAGAATGGAAGCAAGCATGATTGAATGAGAAACAGTAGTAGTTGCATTAATCCATCAAGACACAGCAGAGCTCCTCACCCCCAACCATGGGGTTTAGAGACTCATGCCGTGGAAAGTACACAAAGAAAACGTGTAAAGTGTCATGAGGTGCAGATACAATCTCAAAAGATCCTATTAATAGTAAACTAGTAGCCTAGGGTGTACAGAAATGAGTAAATGACGTAAAAATCCACTTCTGGGTCCACTTGGTGTGTGCTTGGGCTGAGCATTGAAGCTTTTATGTGTAGAGACGTTTTCTGGAGTTAAACGCCAATTCTCATGCCAGTTTGGGCGTTTAACTCCAAGTTTTATGCCAGTTCCAGCGTTTAACGCTGAAAATTCTGAGGCTGATTTGCCACGCCGGTTTGGGCCATCAAATCTTGAGCAAAGTATGGACTATCATATATTGCTGGAAAGCCCAGGATGTCGACTTTCCAACGCCGTTGAGAGCGCGCCAATTGAGCTTCTGTAGCTCCAGAAAATTCACTTCGAGTGCAGGGAGGTCAGAATCCAACAGCATCTGCAGTCCTTTTTGGTCTCGGAATCAGATTTTTGCTCAGGACCCTCAATTTCAGCCAGAAAATACCTGAAATCACAGAAAAACACACAAACTCGTAGTAAAGTCCAGAAAAGTGAATTTTAGCTAAAAACTAATAAAAATATACTAAAAACTAACTAGATTATACTAAAAACATACTAAAAACAATGCCAAAAAGCATACAAATTATCCGCTCATCACAACACCAAACTTAAATTGTTGCTTGTCCCCAAGCAACTAAAAATCAAAATAGGATAAAAAGAAGAGAATATACTATAGACTCCAAAATATCAAGGAAACATAGCTCCAATTAGATGAGCGGGACTAGTAGCTTTTTGCCTCCGAACAGTTTTGGCATCTCACTCTATCCCTTGAAGTTCAGAATGATTGGTATCTATAAGAACTCAGAACTCAGATAGTGTTATTGATTCTCTTAGATGAGCATAATGATTCTTGAACACAACTAGTGTATGAGTCTCGGCTGTGGCCCAAAGCACTCTGTCTTCCAGTATTACCACCGGATACATACATGCCACAGACACATAATTGGGTGAACCTTTTCAGATTGTGACCCAGCTTTGCTAGAGTCCCCAATTAGAGGTGTCCAGGGTTCTTAAGCACACTCTTTTTGCCTTGGATCACAACTTTATTTCTTTCTTTTTCTTTTTCTTTTCTTTTTCTCTTTTTTTTTCGAAATTTTATTATTATTATTTTTTTTTGTATCCACTGTTTTTTTCTTGCTTCAAGAATCAGTCTAATGATTTTAGATCCTCAATAACAGTTCTCTTTTTCCTCATTCTTTCAAGAGCCAACAATTTTAACATTCTCAAAACAACAAATTCAAGAGACATATGCACTGTTCAAGCATTCATTCAGAAAGCAAAAAGTATTGTCACCACATCAAACTAATTCAACTAGTTTCAATGATAAATTTCGAAATCCTGTACTTCTTGTTCTTTTGTGATTAAAGCATTTTTCATTTAAGAGAGGTGATGGATTCATAGGACATTCATATCTTTAAGGCATAAAATATCAATTTTATTAATTATGAATTAAGAACAAGACTCAAAAATAGATATAAGACTAAAAAATAAAAATAGAAAACAAAACAAAAGAAAAAGAAAACGCAAAAACATAGGCTCCTAATGATAGAGATTTTCACAGAGTTAGGACTCAACAACCTTGATTTGAGAAGTGGATGCTCCCTCAGCTTGAGAGGAGAGCTTTTGGCGTTTCAACTCTTGGAGTTCACGCCCCTGCTTCTCTTGCTCCTTCCATTGACTTCTTGGTGATTGGCCGTTCAATGGGTATGAATTCATCTGCTTCCATCTTCACCCCAGCCTCTTTACAGAGCAAGGAGATCAGGCTTGGGTAAGCCAATTTGGTTACAGTGGAATTCTTATTTGCAATTATGTAGATCTCACAAGCAATCACATGATGAACCTCCACTTCTTTTCCAAGCATAATGCAATGAATCATCACTGCTCTCTTGATGGTGACCTCAGAACGGTTGCTAGTGGGCAATATGGAACGCCCAATAATGTCTAGCCAACCTCTTGCAATTGGTTTGAGGTCTCCCCTCTTGAGTTGGTTTGGGACACCCTTTGAATTGGTTATCCACTTAGTCCCAGGGAGGCATATGTCCTCTAGAACTTGATCCAACCCTTTATCTACTCTCACCATCCTCCTATTGAAGGAATCAGGATCATCTTGCAGTTGAGGTAGTTTGAAGATTTCTCTTATTTTGTCCAGATGGAAGTACATAACTTTCCCTCTGACCATGGTTCTGTAGGTATGGTAAGCAGTTCCAGTCATTCTTTGCTTATCTGTTAGCCACAGATTAGAGTAGAATTCCTGAACCATGTTCCTTCCAACCTTTATTTCAGGATTGGTCAGAACTTCCCATCCTCTGTTTCGAATTTGCTCTTAGATCCCCGGATATTCATCTTCTTTCAGATCAAATTTAACTTCCGGGATCACTGACCTCAGACCCATTATTTTGTGATAATGGTCTTCATGTTCTTTGGTTAAGAACTTCTCTTGATTCCAAAGATTCTTTGGATTATTCTCTTTCTTTCCTCTTAAATTGGTTTGTTTTCCTTTAGGAGCCATGATCTTGATGAATCTTGGCTTAGTGATCACGGAAAAGCACACCAAACTTAGAGGTTTGCTTGTCCTCAAGCAAAAAGAAAAGAAAGAAGAGAAGAGAGAGAGAGAGGAAGAGGAAATTCGAATGGTGTGGGGAATGAGGGGTGGCAAACGTTTATTTATAGAGTGGGGGGAGAGATTTTCGAAAAAAAGAAAAATTTGAAAGGAGATTTGAGGAGATATGGAAAGAAATTGAAAGAAGGGTGAGTTTTTGAACAAAATTTGGGAATGATTTGAAGAATGATTTTAAATTTTTGAAAATTTGAAAGTGAATGATGAGAGATTGAAATGTATTTTTGTGAAAAAATATGGGTAAGAAAATGAACGTTTGAAAAAATCTGATTTGAAAACAAAATTGTGGTCCCCCCACCTTTCTGGCGTTAAACGCCCAGAATGGCACTCATTCTGGCGTTTAACGCCCAATTGGCACCCCTTTTGGGCGTTTAACGCCCAGCCAGGTGCCCTGGCTGGCGTTAAACGCCAGAAATCCTTTAGCACTGGGCGTTTTTCTGAACGCCCAGGATGCTGCACACCTGGCGTTAAACGCCCAGAATGGTGCCCATTCTGGCGTTTAACGCCCAAAATGGCACCATTCCTGGCGTTAAACGCCCAGAATGGTACCCATTCTGGCGTTTAACGCCCAAAATGCTCCTTAATGGCATTTTTTCGCCAGTAAGCTCTTTTTCTCTGCTTTTTGAGCTGAATCCTTCTGTAACTCTGTGAATTCCTTCATTTTTGATACTTGCCTCTGTAAGAACAAATCATACAACCTACTAATGACTGGGTTGCCTCCCAGCAAGCACTTCTTTACTGTCTTTAGCTGGACCTTCATTGAGAATCACTCAAGTCTCAGTTTTGAGCATTCCTGCTCAAAGTTTCCTTCAAGATAATGCTTGATTCTCTGTCCATTAACAATGAACCTTTTGTCGGAATCAGTATCCTGAAGCTCAACATATCCGTATGGTGACACTCCTGTAATCACATACGGACCCCTCCACCGGGATTTGAGTTTTCCTGGAAACAGTCTGAGCCTAGAGTTGAAGAGCAGAACTTTTTGTCCTGGCTCAAAGACTCTGGTTGACAACTTCTTGTCATGCCATTTCTTTGCCTTTTCCTTATAATTTTTTGCATTTTCAAAGGCATTGAGTCTGAACTCCTCTAGCTCATTTAGCTGGAGCAATCTTTTTTCACCAGCTAACTGTGCATCCATGTTTAGGAATCTGGTTGCCCAGTAGGCCTTATGTTCCAGTTCCACAGGCAAATGACAGGCCTTCCCATACACCAGTTGGTATGGAGAGGTTCCTATAAGAGTCTTGAATGCTGTTCTGTATGCCCACAGAGCATCATCCAAGCTCTTTGCCCAATCCTTTCTTCGGGCTATCACAGTTCGTTCCAGGATTCTCTTTAGTTCTCTGTTAGAGACTTCAGCTTGCCCATTTGTCTGTGGATGGTACGGAGTTGCCACTTTGTGGCTAATTCCATATCTAACCATAGCAGAGTATAGCTGTTTGTTGCAGAAATGAGTGCCCCCGTCACTGATTAGCACTCTGGGAACACCAAATCTGCTGAAGATGTGTTTCTGGAGGAATTTCAACACAGTTTTGGTATCATTAGTGGGTGTAGCAATTGCTTCTACCCACTTAGATACATAGTCCACTGCCACCAGAATGTAAGTATTTGAGTATGATGGTGGGAATGACCCCATGAAGTCAATTCCCCATACATCAAACAATTCTATCTCTAATATCCCTTGTTGAGGCATGGCATATCCATGAGGCAGGTTACCAGCTCTTTGGCAACTGTCACAGTTACGCACAAACTCTCGGGAATCTTTATAGAGAGTAGGCCAGTAGAAGCCACATTGGAGGACTTTAGTGGCTGTTCGCTCACCTCCAAAATGTCCTCCATATTGTGATCCATGGCAGTGCCATAGGATCCTTTGTGCTTCTTCTCTGGGTACACATCTGCGGATCACTCCGTCAGCACATCTCTTAAAGAGATATGGTTCATCCCAGAGGTAGTACTTGGCATCTGAAATTAATTTCTTTCTTTGCACGTAGCTGTACTCCTTGGGAATGAACCTCACAGCTTTATAATTTGCAATATCTGCAAACCATGGAGCTTCCTGAATGGCAAAGAGTTGCTCATCTGGGAAAGTCTCAGAAATCTCAGTAGAAGGGAGGGACGCCCCAGCTACTGGTTCTATTCGGGACAGATGATCAGCTACTTGGTTCTCTGTCCCTTTTCTGTCTCTTATTTCTATATCAAACTCTTGCAGAAGCAACACCCATCTTATAAGCCTGGGTTTTGAATCCTGCTTTGTGAGTAAGTATTTAAGAGCAGCATGGTCAGTGTACACAACCACTTTGGACCCCACTAGATAGGATCTAAACTTGTCAATGGCATAGACCACTGCAAGTAACTCTTTTTCTGTGGTTGTGTAGTTCTTCTGTGCGTCATTTAGAACACGGCTGGCATAGTAAATGACGTGCAGAAGCTTGTTATGCCTCTGTCCCAACACTGCACCAATGACATGGTCACTGGCATCACACATTAGTTCAAATGGTAATGTCCAATCTGGTGCAGAGATGACTGGTGCTGTGACCAGCTTAGCTTTCAGGGTCTCAAATGCTTGCAGACACTGTGTGTCAAACACAAATGGTGTGTCAGCAGCTAGCAGGTTACTCAAAGGTTTTGCAATTTTCGAAAAATCCTTTATGAACCTTCTGTAGAATCCTGCATGTCCCAGAAAGCTTCTGATTGCCTTAACATTGGCAGGTGGTGGTAATTTTTCAATTACCTCTACCTTTGCCTTATCCACCTCTATTCCCCTGCTTGAAATTTTGTGCCCAAGGACAATCCCTTCAGTCACCATAAAATGACATTTCTCCCAGTTTAAAACCAGGTTAGTCTCTTGGCACCTTTTCAGGACAAGGGCTAGGTGATTAAGACAGGAGCTGAATGAGTCTCCATATACTGAGAAGTTATCCATGAAGACTTCCAGAAATTTCTCTACCATATCTGAGAAGATAGAGAGCATGCACCTCTGAAAGGTTGCAGGTGCATTGCACAGACCAAAAGGCATCCTCCTGTAGGCAAACACGCCAGAAGGGCAAGTGAATGTTGTTTTCTCTTGGTCCTGAGGATCTACTGCAATTTGGTTGTAGCCTGAATAGCCATCCAAAAAGCAGTAATAATCATGGCCAGCTAGTCTTTCTAGCATTTGGTCTATGAATGGTAAAGGGAAATGATCCTTTCCGGTGGCTGTATTGAGCCTTCTGTAATCAATACACATGCGCCACCCTGTGACTGTCCTAGTAGGAACCAGTTCATTTTTTTCATTATGAACCACTGTCATGCCTCCCTTTTTGGGAACAACTTGGACAGGGCTCACCCAGGGGCTATCAGAAATAGGATAAATAATCCCAGCCTCTAGTAATTTAGTGACTTCTTTCTGCACCACCTCCTTCATGGCAGGATTTAGCCTCCTCTGTGGTTAGACCACTGGTTTGGCATTATCCTCCAATAGGATCTTGTGCATGCATCTAGCTGGGCTAATACCCTTAAGATCACTTATGGACCACCCAAGAGCTGTCTTGTGTGTCCTTAGCACTTGAATCAGTGCTTCCTCTTCCTGTGAATTTAAAGTAGAGCTTATAATCACTGGAAAAGTGTCACCCTCTCCCAGAAATGCATATTTCAGGGATGGTGGTAGTGGTTTGAGTTCAGGCTTGGGAGGCTTATCCTCCTCCTGAGGAATTTTCGAAAATTCCTTTGCCTCCTCTAGTTCTTCTTGATCAGGTTGAGCATCTTTGAAGATGTCCTCAAGCTCTGATTCTAGGCTTTCAGCCATATTGATCTCTTCTACCAGAGAGTCAATAATGTCAGCGCCCATGCAGTCATTTGGTGTGTCTGGATGCTGCATAGCTTTTACAGCATTCAACTTGAACTCATCCTCATTGACTCTCAAGGTTACTTCCCCTTTTTGTACATCAATGAGAGTTTGTCCAGTTGCTAGGAAAGGTCTTCCTAGAATGAGGGTTGCACTCTTGTGCTCCTCCATTTCCAGCACTACAAAGTCAGTGGGAAAGGCGAATGGCCCAACCTTGACAATCATGTCCTCAATTATGCCTGATGGGTATTTAATGGAGCCATCAGCAAGTTGGAGGCATATCCGGGTTGGTTTGACTTCTCCAGTCAACCCAAGCTTTCTGATAGTGGATGCAGGTATTAGATTGATGCTTGCTCCAAGATCACATAGAGCTGTCTTGGTGCAAGCACCTTCTAATGTGCATGGTATCATAAAGCTCCCTGGATCTTGAAGCTTTTCTGGTAAGCTCTTTAATATGACTGCACTGCATTCTTCACTGAGAAACACTTTTTCAGTTTCTCTCCAATCCTTCTTATGACTTAAGATTTCTTTCATGAATTTAGCATAAGAAGGTATTTGCTCAAGTGCCTCTGCAAACGGAATCTTTATTTCAAGAGTCCTTAGATAGTCTGCAAAGCGGGCAAATTGCTTATCCTGTTCCGCTTGGCGGAGTTTTTGAGGATAAGGCATTTTGGCTTTATATTCTTCAACCTTAGATGCTGCAGGTTTATTCCTTACAGAAGTGGTTGAAGAAGCCTTGTTAGAGGGATTATTGTCAGCACTTTCAGGTGTCTGATTCTCCCCAGGCGTCTGAACGCCAGTATTGGGTGGAAATTGGGCGTTTAACGCCAACTTTTCCCCCTTTTCTGGCGTTTGAACGCCAGAACTGGGCAAGGAATGGGCGTTTAACGCCAGCTTTCCTTCCCTTTCTGGCGTCTTAACGCCAATGACATTCCTCTCTGGGCTCTTACTGTCCTCAGAGGGATTTTGAACAGTGGTTTGGTTGTCCTCTGTCAATTGTTCCTTGTTTGGCTTTTTACCCTTTTGAGCAGTGTTATTCAGGGTCTTCCCACTCCTCAATTGAACTGCTTGACATTCCTCTGTTATCTGTTTAGATATTTGCTGTTTTGCTTGATTTAACTGCAGTTCTATGCTCTTGTTAGCAACTTTAGTTTCATGGAGCATCTCTTTAAAGTCTGCTAACTGTTCTGTCATCAGGAGCAATTGTTGATTAAGCTCAATTATTTGTTCTTGAGGACTAGGGTCAGTGACTACTGCCATGGCTTCCTCTTTTGGAGAGAACTCATTGCTAGAGTACAAATATTGGTTTCTAGCAACAGTGTCTATAAGCTCTTGAGCTTCTTCAATTGTCTTCCTCATGTGTATAGATCCACCAGCTGAGTGGTCTAAAGACATCTGAGCTTTTTCTGTAAGCCCATAGTAGAAAATGTCTAACTGTACCCACTCTGAAAACATTTCAGAGGGACATTTCCTTAGCATACCTCTATACCTCTCCCAGGCATTATAAAGGGATTCATTATCCTCTTGTTTAAAGCCTTGGATGTCCAGTCTTAACTGTGTCATCCTTTTTGGAGGGTAAAAATGATTCAGGAATTTGTCTGACAACTGTTTCCATGTCTTTATGCTTGCTGTAGGTTGGTTATTCAACCACCTTTTAGCTTGATCTTTTACAGCAAATGGAAACAGTAATAGTCTGTAGACATCCTGATCTACCTCTTTATCATGTACTGTGTCAGCAATTTGTAAAAACTGTGCCAGAAACTCAGTAGGTTCTTCCTGTGGAAGACCGGAATACTGGCAGTTTTGCTGTACTATGATAATGAGTTGAGGATTTAGTTCAAAGCTGCTTGCTTTGATGGGCGGTGTACAGATGCTACTCCCATATGCAGCTGTAATGGGGTTAGCATATGACCCCAGAGTCCTTTTGGACTGATTAATCCCACTTAGGTCCATAATGGACAAAAGGGAAATGATAATGATTGCAAGGGGATAAATTTTGTTTTTTTTTTTTTTTTTGAATTTACGAAAAAAATAGAATAAAACAAAATAAAATTAAAATAAAAATTCGAAAATCAAAAAGAAAATAAGATCAAAGCAAATTGAAAACTGAATCAATGAGTTAATCAAAAAGATTTTGAAAACAGCAATTAAAGAGATATGATTGAAAAATTTTTATGAAAAAGATTTGATTTTGAAAAGAGGAAAGAGAAAAACACAAAAAGACACCAAACTTAAAATTTTTAGAAAATCAAACACACAGTTTTCGAAAATTTTTAAGGGAAAAACACAAAGAGGACACCAAACTTAGAATTTTTATAAATCAAAAAGGGACTAAGAACATGCAAAAATCGAAAATTAAAAGAAAAAAAACAAAAGCATGCAATTGACACCAAACTTAGAATATGAAACTAGACTCAACTAAAAGACTCTAAACCAACAAAAATAAAACAGTCCTAATCTAAGCAACAAGATAAGCCGTCAGTTGTCCAAACTCAACAATCCCCGGCAACGGCGCCAAAAACATGGTGCACGAAATTGCAATCACACTTTTGCAATCCCGCACAACTAACCAGCAAGTGCACTGGGTCGTCCAAGTAATACCTTGCGTGAGCAAGGGTCGATCCCACGGAGATTGTCGGCTTGGAACAAGCTATGGTTATCTTGTAAATCTTAGTCAGGATATCAGAAACTATCAGGATTGATTGTGAAAAGCTAAAGAACATGAAATGATTACTTGTTTTGCAGTAATGGAGAATAGGTTGAGGTTTGGAGATGCTCCATCTTCTGAATCTCTGCTTTCCTACTGTCTTCTTCTTTAAACACGCAAGTCTCCTTCCATGGCAAGCTGTATGTAGGGTTTCACCGTTGTCAATGGCTACCTCCCATCCTCTCAGTGAAAACGATTGCATATGCTCTGTCACAGCACGCGGAATTCATCTGTCGGTTCTCGGTCAGGCCGGAATAGAATCCAGTGATTCTTTTGCGTCTGTCACTAACGTCCCGCCTGCTAGGAGTTTGAAGCACGTCACAGTCATTCAATCATTGAATCCTACTCAGAATACCACAGACAAGGTTTAGACCTTCCGGATTCTCTTGAATGCCGCCATCAATTCTAGCTTATACCACGAAGATTCCGGTTAAAGAACCCAAGAGATAACTACTTAATCTAAGGTAGAACGGAGGTGGTTGTCAAGCACGCGTTCATAGTTGAGAATGATGATGATTGTCACGGATCATCACATTCATCCGGGTTAAGAACAAGTATTATCTTAGAATGGAAGCAAGCATGATTGAATGAGAAACAGTAGTAGTTGCATTAATCCATCAAGACACAGCAGAGCTCCTCACCCCCAACCATGGGGTTTAGAGACTCATGCCGTGGAAAGTACACAAAGAAAACGTGTAAAGTGTCATGAGGTGCATATACAATCTCAAAAGATCCTATTAATAGTAAACTAGTAGCCTAGGGTGTACAGAAATGAGTAAATGATGTAAAAATCCACTTCTGGGTCCACTTGGTGTGTGCTTGGGCTGAGCATTGAAGCTTTTATGTATAGAGACGTTTTCTGGAGTTAAACGCCAGTTCTCATGCCAGTTTGGGCGTTTAACTCCAAGTTTTATGCCAGTTCCAGCGTTTAACGCTGAAAATTCTGAGGCTGATTTGCCACGCCGGTTTGGGCCATCAAATCTTGGGCAAAGTATGAACTATCATATATTGCTGGAAAGCCCAGGATGTCTACTTTCCAACGCCATTGAGAGCGCGCCAATTGGGCTTCTGTAACTCCAGAAAATCCACTTTGAGTGCAGGGAGGTCAGAATCCAATAGCATCTGCAGTCCTTTTTGGTCTCGGAATCAGATTTTTGCTCAGGACCCTCAATTTCAGCCAGAAAATACCTGAAATCACAGAAAAACACACAAACTCATAGTAAAGTCCAGAAAAGTAAATTTTAGCTAAAAACTAATAAAAATATACTAAAAACTAACTAGATTATACTAAAAACATACTAAAAATAATGCCAAAAAGCATACAAATTATCCGCTCATCACTACATAATACACATCTTTCCTCAAAGGCTTGCTAAACTTGCTGTTATAAGACTCACTTTTTAATTACTCCCTTGCTAACTTTTCTTGGCTTATAATGCTTAATAAGCTTATTATTCTTTTGGAGGTTTGGTGTTAAATGTTGCAGTATTAGCCTTTGGCTTTATTTTCTTTTTCTTGTACTCAACATCTTTCCACCACAGACACATGGCTCACTAATTCTTCCTAGGATCATTGATGCCCAGCATCTCTTTGGATAACTAAATGTTCTGTATCTAAGTTTCTCTTTATTGTGGATTTTCAATTGGCCATCCCAAATCAGTTGATCTAAGTGATCGGGTTTTAAAATACCCCTTAGAATTTACTCATCCAAGCAGATCTTAGTACAAGAACACCACAGGCATATGTCCTAAGGTTCAAGCTATTGGTGTCCAACCTTTATTCTTTGTTTTTCTTGCCCTTTTTTTTCCTGTTTTTGTTACCAAGGGCTTTTTCATTCTTGAGAAGAGTCTTTGTAACAGCAAGCTAACTCACAATTGAATGAGAATGATATTATGCAACAATTATTTCATGAGTTATGCATTTAATCAAACACATATACCACCACCAACTTCCATTCATACTTATGCAACATTGGATATTTCACTTTTCAATTCAAACCAAACTCTTTTATTTAAGCATATGGGGAACAAAACAAATTTCAAGCTAAGTGGTGGATAACAAGCATTATGCAGATTTAGCATTTTTAACAAACAATTTCACTTGCAACTAGATAAACACTTTAGCAAGACATACAATGGTTTCCAGATTCAAAATATTTCACAGCAGCAAGGATTAAGTTTAGATACAACCTTCGAAGTTGCAGCCCTTTGATTCTTCCTTCTGTTGTGTTCTCTTTGAGTTAGGATGCATAATATTTTCAATTGTTGACTCATGTCCTGCATAATTCTCAAAGTTGCTTGCTTCTCAAGCCCTTAATTATATGGTTAGTATGCATAAACTGAGTGTGGTTCCTGGATTTATTTTGGTGTGGGAACACCAAACTTAATTGTTTGCCACTGCCTCTTATGCAACAATTTAACCATATGTGAAACCTTGTGTCCTTGCTAAAGGTTATGGAATTAAAGCTAAAAAATAGTTAAATAGTTGAATAATTTGTCTGACTGCTTGGAGCTAGCATTGTGCAGGAAGTGAGAATGTTCTTTTAAATGAGATTTTGGTGGAACACCAAACTTAGAATCCTTCATTCTCCCTTAAATTGTTTTGGTGTGCAACACCAAACTTAGCTCTTTGCAATACAGACCAATTATTCAACCTTTTTATTGAAATAGCTATGAAAAGAAACTACATCAGGTTGGGTTGCCTCCCAACAAGCGCTCTTTTAATGTCACTAGCTTGACATTCCTCATTCTTGCTCAACTTCCAAAGTGTTTCAGGATCAAAAGGTGTGGATTCATTGCTCTTTCCTCCTGTCACAAAAGCAGAAACACAAACAGAGCCTGAAACTAAAATAGAGCACTTTGTAACCTGAGTGCAGTTAGAGTTAGTAGAGGCAAAATCTCGAACAGTTAGTGTGTTAGTTTAAAAATAAAGAAAAGTGCTTGATCTAGACCTCCACTTCACTTAATCATTGTCAATCTATTTCAATCCCCGGCAACGGCGCCAAAAACTTGATGTGTGGAAAACGATCCAACACAAAACTCACCGGCAAGTGTACCGGGTCGCATCAAGTAATAATAACTCACATGAGTGAGGTCAATCCCACAGGGATTGAAGGGTTGAGCAATTTTAGTTTAGTGGTTGATTTAGTCAAGCGAATCAAGTTTTGGTTGAGTGGGTTGTATTTAATAGAAGCTAAATTGCTTGAAATGTAAATGGAGAGGGGAAATTGCAGTAAATTAAAGAACAGGAAAATAAAATAGACCGAATCTTAAAGAACAAGAAACTAAATGACTGAAACTTAAAGTGCAAGAAATGTAAATTGCAGTAACTTAAATGGCAAGAAATGTAAATTGCTTGAATGTAAAAGGGATTTGAGGACTGGGATTGCAGAGTCTAAACAAAGAGAAAGTAAATTGCAACAATTAATAAAGGAGAAGATGAATTGGAATAAACTGAAATTCAACAGAAAATGAAATTAAAGTGCAGTAGGTTCACAGAAGAACCAAAAGTAAATTGTGGTCTCAGGTCTCAAGAGACTAGGTAGCAGAGCCTAGATCTCTATTTGCCTTCTCAGATCCAAGTTCACAAAGCAATTGACAAGAAATTGAAGAGGAAGCAGTAAAGAGAATGTAAATTGATTCAATTATGCAGAAAGAAAACTAAAGAGTTCTTGAGTGGAGATTGAGACAGAATTTCCTCAATTCTTAACACCCAAGAATCAAAACAAAGAAATTAAAAAGACCCAAGCAAGAACAAGGAAGAAGAGAGATCAATTCTCCTCCCCAATTCTCTAAAATCT
This sequence comes from Arachis hypogaea, assembly GCF_003086295.3. Classification (NCBI taxonomy): domain Eukaryota; kingdom Viridiplantae; phylum Streptophyta; class Magnoliopsida; order Fabales; family Fabaceae; genus Arachis; species Arachis hypogaea. The sequence continues at coordinate 51,630,918 of NC_092037.1, read as the reverse complement.
CGGTTCAGTCTCTCAAGGAAAGTCACAAAAATTCAAAGCTCAAAGAAAGTGCCAAATTCAAAAGCTAAGCCTAAGGTAAGTCAAAAAGGTCCTAATTACATCAAACTAGCTCCTATTTATACACTTTCTATTCTTGGATTTTGGGATTTGGATGGGCTTTTGATTTGGTGAAGAAATGAATTAAAATGGGGATTTAATTTGAATTTTCGGCCCATGAGAAGTTGCTCCCAGGAGGCTGCCCTGCCCTTGTGGAGGGCAGGGCAGGATTTGGAGTTTGGTGCGTTGTTGGTGCGGCGTGGTGCAGCCTTGGTGCGCAAAATGCTGCCCTGCCCGCGCCAAGGGCAGGGCAGGAAAAGTTGGTGCGCCAGAAATTGCCTTGGTGCGCTGTTGGTGCTGCCAGAATCAAGAATTGGTGCGCCAGAAATTGCCTTGGTGCATAGGATGCTGCCCTGCCCTCGCGGAGGGCAGGACAGAAAAATATGGTGCTGCCAGGATTGAGCTGTGATGCGCGCTGGTGCTGCCAGGAGAGTGATTTGGTGCGCCAGAAATGTCTCTTGGTGCGCCAGATCCATGCACCAACAAAATGTTGCCCTGCCCTCGCGGAGGGCAGGGCAGTGTTTCCACTTTGATGTCCCGTGTTCGAAACACGGCTGGAACACACGCTCAATTAATTTCCTTGGTTTCTTGGCACGGCACTCAACCTTAGTTCCTTGCTTCTTCCTTGTTCCGTGTTCGATTCTTGTGGCATGCATGGGTGACATTTTTCCTTTGATTTTCTTCCTTGGTGAGCCCGATACTGCCCTTGTGGAGGGCAGGGCAAGGTTCTCTTCTTCTTGGTTCCAAGGCACAATTTTGTGCTCTGCCCTTGTAGTGGGCAGGGCAGAGTTGCCTTCCTTGCTTGGTTCCCTTATGTTGCCCTCCTAGAGGGCAGTGTGCCCTTGTGGAGGGCAATGTTTGCCTCCCCCATTGCATGCGGCATACTTCCTCTTGCTTTGACCACACTTTCCTTTCCTTGGGCTACACTTCTTAGGCCACGCTTTTCCTTTTCTTTTCTTTTTTTCACCTATAATAAACCAAAACAACCACTCCAAGTATCACTAAATTCAAGAGGCTTATAAATCAATTAAAATTCAATTAAAATTAGCTTAAACCTCATGATTTAACATTAATTTCATGGTGGTTGCTTGATTTAGAGACGTTATGCATTTTCACTCCAAATCACTTACTTAGGATGCAAGAAAGTGCATAAATGCTAACAAAACAAGTGAAATTAGCTTGAAAAATGGGTATATGATTACTTGTCATCAGAAGTCACTAAGCTACTTGAAGCGGACATCATCTATCCCATCTCGGATAGCGAATGGATAAGCCCGATCCAAGTAGTACCAAAGAAGTCCGGGGTGACCACAATCAAAAATGAAAGCGGTGAACTTATAGCGACAAGAGTGCAAAATTCTTGGAGAGTATGCATAGACTACCGAAGGTTGAATGCGGCCACAAGAAAAGATCACTTCCCACTACCATTTATTGATCAAATGCTTGATCGACTAGCCGGTAAATCATATTATTGTTTTCTTGATGGTTACTCCAGTTACTTCCAAATTCACATTGCTCTAGAGGACCAAGAAAAAACCACATTTACTTGCCCCTTTGGAACGTACGCTTACAAGCGTATGCCATTTGGCCTATACAATGCACCGGCAACGTTCCAAAGATGCATGATGAGCCTATTTGCGGATTTTCTAGAACAATGTATGGAAGTTTTCATGGACGACTTTAGTGTGTACGGTGATTCATTTGAGCATTGCTTAGGCAACCTTGAAAAAGTCTTAGAGAGATGCACCAAAACAAACCTTGTCTTAAATTTTGAAAAATGTCATTTCATGGTCAAACAAGGCATTGTTTTGGGACACATAGTCTCCAAAGAAGCCATCTCTGTAGATCCGGCAAAAATAAATGTCATATCTAGTTTACCTTACCCCTCCTCCGAGAGGGAAGTCCGCTCTTTTCTTGGACATGCAGGATTCTACCGGAGATTCATCAAAGACTTTAGCAAGGTGGCCCTACCTCTTTCTCGATTACTACAAAAGGACATTGAATTTGAGCTAAGCAAAGAATGTATGGAAGCATATGACAAACTTAAAGTAGCATTGACACAAGCCCCTATTGTGCGAGGACCAAATTGGACTCAACCATTTGAAATCATGTGCGATGCCTCAAATTATGCAATAGGAGCCGCGTTAGCACAACACGAAGGTAAGAATCCCTACATCATAGCTTATGCTTCCAAAACATTAGACGGTGCCCAATCCAACTACACTACAACCGAAAAGGAACTCCTAGCCATTGTTTTTGCTTTGGACAAGTTCCGAGCCTATCTTCTTGGTTCCAAGGTTGTAGTATACTCGGATCACGCAGCACTTAAGTATTTGTTGACCAAAAAAGAATCAAAACCGAGATTAATTCGTTGGGTGCTTTTGTTACAAGAATTTGACTTGGAGATCAAAGATAGGAGTGGTTCCCAAAACCTAGTGGCAGACCATTTAAGTCGCCTCGAACACACAAAAGGCAACACCACTCCTATCAATGATTCTTTTCCTCTAGATGGTTTGCACACAATCTCGGAAGTAGTTCCTTGGTATGCCCCAATAGCAAACTACTTGGTTTCACGCATCTTCCCTCCCAATCTTAGCAAACATCAAAGGGATAAGCTGAAAAGCGAATCCAAATACTATGTTTGGGACGATCCTTATTTGTGGAGGTGTGGAGCGGACCAAATAGTGCGAAGGTGCATACCCCAAACCGAATTCCAAGTAATCTTGGACGCTTGCCATGCTTCCAAAGGAGGTGGCCATTATGGCCCCCAAAGAATGGCAAGAAAGGTCCTTGACTGCGGATTTTGGTGGCCAACTCTTCTCAAAGATGCTTCCCGCTATTGCAACTCTTGTCCCCAATGCATTCGATTTGGAAATATTTCCAAGAAGGACGAAATCCCCCAACAAAATATGCTTTTTTGTGAAATCTTTGACGTATGGGGAATCGACTTCATGGGACCATTTCCAAATTCCAATGGCTTTCTCTACATCTTGTTAGCCGTCGATTATGTGTCAAAATGGGTGGAGGCAATCCCCACCCGAACGGATGACGCTCATGTTGTTTATTCTTTTGTGAGGAACAATATCATTTGTCGCTTTGGCTCCCCAAGAGCAATCATTAGCGACCAAGGATCCCACTTTTGCAACAAAAAAATGGAAGGCCTCATGAGAAGATATGGCATCATACACAAAGTCGCCACGGCTTACCACCCTCAGACAAACGGCCAAGCCGAAGTTTCTAACCGGGAAATCAAGCATGTGTTAGAAAGAATTGTGAAGCCGAATAGGAAGGATTGGAGCACTAAACTCTCCGATGCACTATGGGCCTATCGAACAGCTTACAAGACACCTATTGGCATGAGCCCCTTTCGGCTTGTATATGGTAAGGCATGCCACTTACCGGTAGAAATCGAACACAAAGCCTATTGGGCAATAAAGGAATGTAATATGAACTTGGGTGGAGCCGGAGTAGAAAGAAAGCTTCAATTAGCGGAATTGGAATGCTTGAGATTAGAAGCTTATGACAACTCTAGACTCTACAAGGAAAAGTTGAAACCCATCCATGACAAGAACATTAGGAGAAGAGAATTCCGACCCGGTGACCTCGTTCTCCTTTACAACTCAAGATTGAGATTACTACCCGGAAAGCTTAGATCAAGGTGGGATGGACCCTACCAAGTGGAGAAGGTAGAACCTTTTGGGGTCTACCACTTGCGCCATCCAACAAGTCCAGAAATTTTCAAGGTAAATGGGCACCGTCTCAAATTGAACCATGGTGAGCAAAGAAAGAACTCCAAGGAATATGAAGTATTCCTCTTGAGGGATGCACCTCTTGAACAAGAACTTTGAGCCATTGAAAGTCCAAATTAAGGACGGTAAACAAAAGTGCTAGGTGGGAGACACCCCACCATGGTAAGATGTTCCTTTGTATATAGCCATTGCATCATTCTTTGATTAACACTAGCTTAACACTTGACTTCATGTTTGATAGTTAGATTCCAATCCTAACTCTGCTTCATTTGTTGAGTTCATTGGTAGTTTATCAAGTTAACACGCCTTACTATAGTACTGAAGTGGCTGTTTGGGGGGTGGGAATGTCATAAGGGGTGCAAAAATCATGCAAAATTTTGAAAAAGCACCTTCCCGCGCGTGCGCGCCCTTGAGGCATTTGGCGACAACCCACGCAAGTGCGCACCGTGCGCGGACGCGTGGGTTGCAAAAAACACTCCTCCATATATTTACCCGAGAGTTACGCCCACACCAAGCCAGCACCATGCCTGAAGCATAGGCAACTCGCGCGTGCGCACACAGAACGCGAACGCGCACCTGGGCGAAATCTGCAGATCGACGCGCTAGCGCACTGTGCGTGCTCACGTCGATCCCTTTGTCGCACCCCTGGTACATATTCCAGAGAGTTAAGCCACCCTCGGGCCCGCACTAAGCCACCAGCCCAGCACCACTGCCGCGTGCGCGCACCTGGCGCGCACGCGTCCATACACTACCAACACAAGGTGCGCGCGCGCACCTTTGCCGCGCCCGCGTCTCAGGTTCTGCACTTTTCGCTAGGCCATTCCATAGAGAGTTAGGCCCACCCCAGGCCGATATCATGCCTGGGGCATACCCCTGTTGTCGCGTGCACGCACAGTGTGCGTGCGCGCCGTCAACCCTGTCGCCAACTTCTGGTACCTCGTCCAGAGAGTTGTGCCTCCTCTATGCCACCGTTGAGCTACCAGCCCCAGCGCATGGGCGCGTGCGCGCAGCGTACGCGCGCGCACTCCCACTCCACCTCGCCCCCGCGCGCGAGCGCGCACCGTGCGCGCACGCGCGGGTGATCGACGCCAGCTTAAGAAGGGAGCCTACTTGCCCCCTTCATTTTTCTTCTTCTTACCCTCTTCTTCTCATTCTCTCTAGTACCCATCCACTTACCACTATCTCTTCTTCCAGTCAACCACCTTCCACCACCTACCTCCGGTGGCTCCACATCATCCCACTCTACAACTTCTTCCTCCATATTCCCCTTCGTCTTTCAAGGTACTATACTAAGGTACCCTCTCATTCCACCCATCTCTTTCGATTCTTAATCATTTAGTTTCACTTTCTTTTAAGTAGCCTCTCTCCTTACCTCCTCCCTCCCTTTAGTTACCCCTTTAGAATGTCTTTGTTTTCCTTTTCTTTGCTCTTTCTCCATTTAACTTTTCATAAGCATTTGGGTCTCAACCTCTCTTGCATTGGTAGATGAGATGTGTTGCTTGATTTCCTTACACCCATTGTGCACTATAATCATTGATATTGGATTGTGGAATGTTACATTGCTTTCCCCTTCTTCTAATCCCATACTACACAAAGAATGCACGCCAAGTGTTCGACGAAAGGCATACTTGGGTTTTTAGCACATTTTGACTAAATTGCCTCTCAACTAATCAATCTTACGTGCATCCCCCCATTCCCCAATCCATTCCCTCATTTTTCTCAACTTGCTTCCCATTTTAGATAATTAAGGGTACATGCTTCTCATGCTTCTTACTTGCATGCTTCTACTACCCTTGTCCCACATGCAAATGAATTGCCTTGCTCTTCACATGTTATCTTACTACATGTTGCAGCTGTCATGTAATAATGATCCCTACACTATATGGCATAACCTTTCATTGCATCATCACATTTATTTACGCTTCTTTGGGTTTAATGTTATCCCCTTTCTTTGCTATCACAGGATGGTCATTAAAAAGGATAAAGGGAAGGCTCCAAAGAGGCCAGCTTCAACTAAAGCGCACCAAGAACCAACGGCCAAGCCGCTCTTAAAGAAGACTAAGAGCCCCGTTGATGTTCTCGAAAAGGACAACCCTCCAAGAGATTCGAACAAGTTCCCCAACCGCTACTGCGAACTTGTTTACTCAAGAATGATCGAAAGGAACTACCACCCGGAGCCCCTTCTAGTCCTACCGGCTCATCTCCATCCGATTGTGATGCCACACATTGACCAGAGACAATGGAGGTTCCTCTTGAGACAACCGAAGGAGGCTAATCTCTCATGGGTGGTGGAATTCTATTCCAACTACCACTCACCCCTTCTTACATCAGTATTTGTGCGCCGGAAGCAAGTGTCCGTCACAGTGAACACCATCCGAGAGGTCCTTGGGATTGAGCCATTGACAGGTCACTATGACGCTTACCAAGAAGTCTTGACAGCATGTAATGACCGTGCGTTCGATTGGAGCGCCATCCTCCGCATAATTGCTATACCGGACGCATGTTGGATTCGAGGGACCATAAAGCAACGACCAAAAGGTTTGGATGCCCGATACCTCACTCAAAAGGCTATGGCATGGGCCCAAATTTTAGCTCACTACGTGCTCCCAAGCACCCATGGGTCATCCATTACCGCCGAACTTGCCTTATTGATATGGTGCATCTTAACCGAGAAACCGGTCGACATTTCGCATGCCATTCACCAATCCATGGGGCGCATTCATGCCAAAGGAAACCTACCATTTCCCGTCTTGGTGACCGAATTGGTTGCAAGGGCCGGCGTCAACCGAGAGACTAAAGATAGGAGAACCTCGATTCCGGTCGAAGGTGATGTCATTCCGACCAAGAGGTGCCTCAAGCCCCCGGAACTCACCAAGGACCTTGGATTACCCACACCGACAAGCAACACTACCACATCATCTACACCACAAAAGTCAGCCACCCAACGCCTTGAAGACCTTCAAAAGAAATTGGACCGTTATGAGAGGCGTAACCAACGCCGATATGCTCATGTGAAGAAACTTCTAAGCGTAGTCACACCACCTATGGAGGAGCCAGATATTTCCACATCCACCGCAACTTCAAGCGGGGATGACGATGACATTGGAGATGCTGGCCACTTGGGACTCGACCACCCACTGCGCCTTACCTATAGCACGGAGGACCGTGCTAAGTTTTAAGTGTGGGGAGGTCGACCGACCGATCTCCGTAGGTAACACTCAAATAAATTCTTGCTCGTTGAACTCCATCATAATTAGGATAGGTTGCATGATTAGGTTTAGTTGGCACCATTCGCATGATAAGTCTACTTGGTTGGAACAATGAAACTCTTTTCAGGAAACTAATACTTTTGGGCAACCGTGGCATTGCCAATTTCAAAAAATACTTTGATGCCAAAAATTGCATGAAGAATTATATTTTGGAACATGGATTTTGAGATAAGAACACAAGCTAGTGAGTTTTGAGCCTAATTGCATGGTTACATCTTATAACCACTTATCCTCCTTCTTGTGTGTATTATTCTCTCTCTATGATGTAATCTTTGATTTGTTTGATTCCTTATGTCCATTATTTTGTGCATTCATGCATTTACATGATTGAGGCCATCATTTCATTTAACTCACTTACCCAAATAGCCTTACCTTTTATATTCCTTTGTTAACCAATTTGAGCCTACGATTAACCCACTTCGTTCTTATTTTAGCACATTACAAGCCTAAAGCAGAAAACAATAAATGTCCTTAATTTGGATCTTTGAATAGCTTAGGCTAGTGTGTGAGAGTACTATTCAAGTGTGGGAATCTTGGGACATTGGCTGAATAAAAAGGTAGTTTTGTATTTTTATTGAAATTATTGGGAATTGGGTACATACTCATGTATTGATCAAATGTAAAACCTTATGCATTGATGCTCTTGTATATAGAAAGAAAAAAAATGAGAAAAACAAAAGGAAAAGGAAAAGAAAAAAAAACAGAAAAAGAAAGAAAAAAAAAGAAAAAAAAAAGGGGGGACAAAATGCCCCAAAGCAAAGTGTAGCTCAATAAAATCAATGCATGAGTGTTGTGAAACGAAAAGGGATACATGAGTATGTGAAAGAGTGCAAAATGGGTAGTTAGGCTAGCTTTGAAATTGTATAGAATGTCATATGTTAGGTGGGAAGTTTAAGCTTATCAAAGATTCAAATTTCAAGCTCGCTTAACCATATATGCATCATACCTTGACCCCAACCCCATTACAACCGAAGAAAAGACCTCATGATAGTTGCATGCATGCATGAAATATATGTCGATTGTTAGAAGAAAAACAAATCTTGGAAGGCATGATTAGGGGAGAATTGAGTGAATCAACCCCAAACACCGAGCGGTTAGAGTGTAAACACTTCCGGTGAGGGTTCGATGCTCAATTCCTTGATTCCCGGCTCTCACGAGCATTCCTCATGCAAGGGTGCATATACTGCATTTGATGCTTAGAAATTGGCAAATCCCATACCTTGACCACCATTGTGTCCCATATGCTCGCATTTGTCATGAGAAGGTTGATTTGTTCCTAACCAAGTAGGAAATAGCACTAGTCATAGTTGCATTCATATAAGTAGGTTGTACTTCATGAGTCTTATACTTTTGTGATTCCTCGGTCTTCTATGTTTCTTTTGCATTTCTCCAAGCATGAGGACATGCTAGAATCTAAGTGTGGGGAGGTTGACAAACCCCATTCTGAGGATTTATCTTGTGCTGATTTCAGGGGTTTTATCAATGATTCCACACACTTTCTGTATGAAAATACAAGGATTTGCATTCCTTTCCTAGTTTTGCACCATGGATGAAAACATACTTATTTTGCACTAAAATAGATACAATTCTAATCCTCTCTCGATGCCATTCGATGCCGTGACCCGTGTGTTAAGTGGTTCCAGAATATAGGGCAGGGATGGACCGGAAGAGAGAAGGAAGATGGGAGCAAAGGAAGGGAGCAAGAGAATTGAGCCTTGGAAATCTCGGCATGGGTGCGTGCGCGCACTTGACGTGTCCGCCTGGATAGAACAACTAGAAGCCGAAGCCAAGAGTCAAGCCACGAGTCGGCTTGCGTAGCGGCTAAGTGATGAGCGGATAATTTATACGCTTTTTGGCATTGTTTTCATATAATTTTTAGTAAGTTTGAGCTACCTTTAGGGATGTTTTCATTAGTTTTTATGTTAAATTCACATTTCTGGACTTTACTATGAGTTTGTGTGTTTTTCTGTGATTTCAGGTAAATTCTGACTGAAATTGAGGGATTTGAGCAAAACTCTGAAAAAGGATGACAAAAGGACTGCTGATGCTGTTGGATTCTGACCTCCCTGCACTCGAAATGGATTTTCTGGAGCTACAGAACTCCAATTGGCGCGCTCTCAACGGCGTTGGAAAGTAGACATCCAGGGCTTTCCAGAAATATATAATAGTTCATACCTTATTCGAAGAATGACGACGTAACTTGGCGTTGAACGCCAAGTACACGCTGCTGTCTGGAGTTAAACGCCAGAAAAACGTCATGATCTGGAGTTGAACGCCCAAAACACGTCATAACCTGGAGTTTGACGCCAAGAAATGCCTTAGCTCGTGAAATGATCAAGCTCAGCCCAAGCATACACCAAGTGGGCCCCGGAAGTGGATTTATGCATCAATTACTTACTCATGTAAACCCTAGTAGCTAGTCTAGTATATATAGGACATTTATCTATTGTATTAGACATCTTTGATCTCAGTTTTGTTTTATTCTTCATCTTAGGGGATCATTGATCACGTTAGGGAGGCTGGCCATTCGGCCATGCCTGAACTCTTTGCTTATGTATTTTCAACGGTGGAGTTTCTGCACACCATAGATTAAGGGTGTGGAGCTCTGCTGTACCTCAAGTATTAATGAAATTCTACTATCTTTTATTCAAATCTCTCTCTTATTCTTATTCCAAGATATTCATTCGTACCCAAGAACATGATGAATGTGATGAGTTAGATTACCCTCATTATTATTCTCACTTATGAATGTACGTGATTGACAACCACTTCCGTTCTACATGCAACAGAGCTTGAATGTGTATCTCTTAGATTCCCCAACAGAATCTTCGTGGTATAAGCTAGATAGATGGCGGCATTTATGAGGATCCGGAAAGTCTCACCTTGTCTGTGGTATTCCGAGTAGGATTCCGGTAATGAATGACTGTGACGTGCTTCAAACTTTAACCTGCTGGGCGTTAGTGACAGACGCAAAAGAGAGATTCTATTCCAGTAGGAGCGGGAACCAACCGGTGATTAGCAGTACTGTGACAGAGTGCGTGCATTAGTTTTCACTGCGAGGATGGGATGTAGCCATTAGCCATGGGTGATGCCTCCAGACTGGTTAGCTGTGCGAGTGACAGCCGCACAGGGTATTTCCCCGAGAGGAAGAAAGTAGCCACAGTTGATGGTGAACCCCTATACAAAGCTTGCCATGGAAAGGAGTAAGAAGGATTGAGTAGAAGCAGTAGGAGGACAGGCGTCCGAGAGCTCTACAGCATCTCCATCCGCTTATCTGAAATTCCCACCAATGAATCTGCATAAGTGTTCTATCCCTTTTATTGTTTATTTCTTTAACATGCATTTTTCGAAAACCCATAAACAATTTTAATCTGCCTGACTGAGATTTACAAGGTGACCATAGCTTGCTTCATACCAACAATCTCTGTGGATTCGACCCTTACTCACGTAAGGTTTATTACTTGGACGACCCAGTACACTTGCTGGTTAGTTGAACGGAGTTGTGAATTCAACCAGTGCCATAATAATGATTTCATACAAAGACAAACAACTTGAAGAGAATATGGATCACAATTTCGTCCACCAAGTTTTTGGCGCCGTTGCCGGGGATTGTTCGAGTATGGACAACTGACGGTTCATCTTGTTGCTCAGATTAGGTAATTTTCTTTTCAAAAATCTTTTTCAAAATTTTTCTTTTATTTTTCGTTTTTCTAGACTTTATTTTCAAAAAAAAAAATTAAATAAAAATACAAAAAAAAATTAGAAAATCATAAAAATAAAAAATATTTTATGTTTCTTGTTTGAGTCTTGTGTTAATTTTTAAGTTTGGTGTCAATTGCATGCTTTTAAAATTTTTTTTCTTGCATTTTTTTCGAAAACTCCATGCATTCATAGTGTTCTTCATGATCTTCAAGTTGTTCTTGACAAGTCTTCTTGTTTGATCTTGATGATTTCTTGTTTTGTGTCTTTTGTTGTTTTTCATGTGCATTTTTGCATTCATATTTTTCATGCATTAAAAATTTCTAAGTTTGGTGTCTTGCATGTTTTCTCTACATCAAAAATTTTTCAAAATAACGTTCTTGATGTTCATCATGATCTTCATAGTGTTCTTGGTGTTCATCTTGACATTCATAGCATTCTTGCATGCATCTTGTGTCTTGATCCAAAATTTTCATGTTTTGGGTCATTTTTGTGTTTTTCTTTAAAAATTTAAAAATCAAAAATATCTTTTCCTTATTTCCCTCCAAATTTTCGAAATTTTTGGGTTGACTTGGTCAAAAAATTTTCAAAATTAGTTGTTTCCCACAAGTCAAGTCAAAATTTCAATTTTAAAAATCTTATCTTTTCAAAATCTTTTTCAAAAATCATATCTTTTTCATTTTCTTTTATATAATTTTCGAAATTTTTAAAAATTAATTTTCAAAATCTTTTTCTTATCTTTATATCATATTTTCAAAAGTTAGCTAACAATTAATATGATGGGTTCAAAAATTTGAAGTTTGTTACTTTCTTGTTAAGAAAGGTTCAATCTTTAAATTCTAGAATCTTATCTTGTAGTTTCTTGTTAGTTAAGTAATTTTAAAAATTAAATCTTTTTCAAAATATCTTTTTCAAATATATCCTTTTATCTTTTATCTTATCTTTTTCAAAAATTTTATCTTTTTCAAAATTTGATTTCAAAATATCTTTTATCTAAACTTCTTATCTTCTTATCTTTTTCAAAATTTGATTTCAAATCTTTTTCAATCAACTAACTAACTTTTTGTTTGTTTCTTATCTTTTTCAAAACCACCTAACTACTTTTCCCTCTTCTATTTTCGAAAATACCTCATCCCTTTTTCAAAATTTCTTTTTAATTAATTAATTGTTTTAATTTTAATTATATTTTATTTTTAATTTTCGAAATCACTAACTCTTTTTTTTTTTAAATTATTTTCAAAAATTCCTTTCTCTTTTTTTCTTCTATTTAATCATTTAATTACTAACACTTCTCTTCACCTCTCTTCATCCAAATCCGAATCCACCCTTCTTCTTTCTTCTACCCCTTTCTTCTTCTACTAACATAAAGGAATCTCTATACTGTGACATAGAGGATTCCTCTTTCTTTTCTTGTTTTCTTCTCTTTCTTATGAGCAGGAACAAGGATAAAGGCACTCTTGTTGAAGCCGATCCAGAACCTGAAAGGAATCTGAAGAGAAAATTAAGAGAAGCTAAATTACAACAATCCAGAAATAACCTTTCAGAAATTTTCGAACAGGAGAAGGACATGGCAGCCGCAAATAATAATGATAATAATGCAAGGAGAATGCTTGGTGACTTCACAAAGCCAACATCCAAGTTTGATGGAAGAAGCATCTCCATTCCTGCCATTGGAGCCAATAACTTTGAGCTTAAACCTCAACTAGTTGCATTAATGCAACAAAACTGCAAGTTTTATGGGCTTCCATCTGAAGATCCCTATCAGTTTTTAACTGAGTTCTTGCAAGTCTGTGATACTGTAAAGACGAATGGAGTTAATCCTGAAGTCTACAGACTCATGCTTTTCCCTTTTGCTGTAAGAGACAGAGCTAGAATATGGTTGGATTCACAACCTAAGGATAGCCTGGACTCCTGGGATAAGCTGGTCACTGCCTTCTTGGATAAATTCTTTCCTCCTCAAAAGCTGAGCAAGCTGAGAGTGGATGTTCAAACCTTCAAACAAAAAGATGGTGAATCCCTCTATGAAGCTTGGGAAAGATACAAGCAGCTGACCAAGAGATGCCCATCTGACATGTTTTCAGAATGGACCCTATTAGATATATTCTATTATGGTCTCTCTGAATTTTCGAAAATGTCACTGGACCATTCTGCAGGTGGATCTATTCACCTGAAGAAAACGCCTGAAGAGGCACAAGAACTCATTGACATGGTTGCAAACAACCAGTTCATGTATACCTCTGAGAGGAATTCCGTGAATAATGGGGTACCTCAGAAGAAAGGAGTTCTTGAAATTGATGCTCTGAATGCCATACTGGCTCAGAACAAAGTGTTGACTCAACAGGTCAACATGATCTCTCAAAATCTGAATGGATTGCAACATGCATCCAACAGTACTAGAGAGGCAGCTTCTGAAGAAGCTTATGATCCTGAGAACCCTGCCATGGCAGAGGTTAATTATCTGGGTGAACCTTATGGAAACACTTATAACCCATCATGGAGAAATCATCCAAATTTCTCCTGGAAGGATCAACAAAAGCCTCAACAAGGCTTTAACAATGGTGGACGCAATAGGCTAGGCAATAGCAAGCCATATCCATCATCTTCTCAGCAACAGACAGAGAACTCTGAACAAAATAATTCTAATTTAGATAATATAGTCTCTGATCTGTCAAAAGCCACTTTCAGTTTCATGAATGAAACAAGATCCTCCATTAGAAATTTGGAGGCACAAGTAGGCCAGCTGAGTAAGAAAGTTATTGAAACTCCTCCCAGTATTCTCCCAAGTAATACAGAAGAGAATCCAAAAGGAGAGTGCAAAGCCATTGACTTAGTCAACATGGCCGAATGCATCAAGGAGGAGGAGGACGAAAATCCTAGTGAGAAAGACCTCCTGGGACGTTCCTCAAGCAAGAAGGAGTTTCCTATTAAGGATCCTGAGGAATCTGAGGCTCATACAGAGACCATAGAGATTCCATTAAATCTCCTTCTGCCATTCATGAGCTATGACTATTATTCATCCTCTGAAGAGGATGAAGATGTGACTGGAGAGCAAGTTGCTCAATATTTAGGAGCTATCATGAAGCTGAATGCCAAGCTATTTGGTAATGAGACTTGGGAAAGTGAACCTCCCTTGCTCATTAGTGACTTAGATACTTGGATTCAGGAAACTCTACCTCAAAAGAAACAAGATCCTGGCAAGTTCTTAATACCTTGCACCATTGGCAGCATGAGCTTTGAAAAAGCTCTATGTGATCTTGGGTCAGGAATAAACCTTATGCCACTCTCTGTAATGGAGAAGCTGGGAATCATTGAGGTACAACCTGCCTTGTTCTCATTACAATTGGCAGATAAGTCAGTAAGACAAGCTTATGGAATAGTGGAGGACGTTCTAGTAAAAGTTGAAGGCTTTTACATCCCTGCTGATTTCATAATCCTAGATACTAGGAAGGAAGATGATGAATGCATCATCCTAGGAAGACCTTTCCTAGCCACAGCAAAAGCTGTGATAGATGTCAACAGAGGAGAGTTAGTCCTTCAATTGAATGGGGAATACCTTGTGTTTCAAGCACATGGTCATCCCTCTGTGACAAAAGAGAGTAAGCATGAAGAACTTCTCTCAGTTCAGAGTCAAGAAGAACCCACACAGTCAAACTCTAAGTTTGGTGTTGTAAAAAGCCTAAGCTTTTTATTTTTCATTCACCATCAATGGCACCCAAGACCGGAGTTTCCTCAAGAAAAGGAAAAGGGAAGGTAAAAGCTTCCACTTCCGAGTCATGGGAGAAGGAGAGATTCATCTCCAAGAGCCACCAAGACCACTTCTATGATGTTGTGGCAAAGAAGAAGGTGATCCCCGAGGTCCCTTTCAAGCTCAAAAAGAATGAGTATCCGGAAATCCGACATGAAATTCAAAGAAGAGGGTGGGAAGTCATAACCAACCCCATGCAACAAGTCGGAATATTGATGGTTCAAGAGTTCTATGCTAATGCATGGATCACTAGGAACCATGATCAAAGTATGAACCCGAATCCAAAGAACTATCTCACAATGGTTCGGGGAAAATACTTAGATTTCAGTCCGGAAAATGTGAGGTTGGCGTTTCATTTACCCATGATGCAAGGTGATGAACGCCCCTACACAGGGAGGGTCAACTTCAATCAAAGGTTAGACCAAGTCCTAATGGACATTTGTGTGGAAGGCGCCCAATGGAGAGTAGACTCCAAAGGCAAACCAGTCCAACTAAGAAGACTGGACCTCAAGCCTGTAGCTAGAGGATGGTTGGAGTTCATCCAAAGATCCATCATCCCTACAAGCAACCGATCTGAAGTTACTGTGGATCGGGCCATCATGATTCATAGCATCATGATTGGAGAGGAAGTAGAGGTTCATGAAGTCATCTCTAATGAACTCTACAAAATAGCTGACAAGCCTTCATACATGGCACGGCTAGCCTTCCCCCACCGCATATGCCATCTATGTTACTCAGCTGGAGTTATCATAGATGAAGATGTCTCCATTGAAGAAGACAAGCCCATCACAAAGAAGAGGATGGAGCAAACAAGAGAAAGTCCTCACGGCCCCCAAGAAGAACATGAGGAAATTCATCATCAACAAATGCCTCATGGAATGCACTTTCCTCCCAACAACTATTGGGAGCAACTCAGTACCTCTTTAGAGGATTTGAGCCATAACGTGGAACAACTAAGGGTGGAACACCATGAACACGCCCTCACTCTCCAAGAAATAAGAGAAGATCAAAGAGCAATAAGGGAGGAGCAACAAAGGCAAGGAAGGGACATAGAAGAGTTGAAGAACATCATTGGTCCTTCAAGAAGAAGACGCCATTAGAGGTGGATTCATTCCTTGTTCTTTATTTTCTTTCTGTTTTCGGTTTTTAAGTATTATGTTTATCTATGTTTTTGTGTCTCTACTTCATGATCATTAGTGTGTAACCATGCCTTAAAGCTATGAATAATTCCATGAATCCTTCACCTCTCTTAAATGAAAAATGTTTTAATTCAAAAGAACAAGAAGTACATAATTTTCGAAATTATTAGTGAATTTAATTTAATTATATTGATGTGGTGGCAATAATTTTTGTTTTCTGAATGAATGCTTGAACAGTGCATATGTCTTTTGATATTGTTGTTTATGAGTGTTAAAATTGTTGGCTCTTGAAAGAATGATGAACAAAGAGAAATGTTATTGATGATCTGAAAAACATCATGAAATTGATTCTTGAAGCAAGAAAAAGCAGTGAAAAAAAAAAGTGGCGAAAATTTTAAAGCAAGGATCCAAGGCTTTGAGCATTAATGGATAGGAGGGTCCAAGGAAATTAAATCCAGGCCTAAGCGGCTAAATCAAGCTGTCCCTAACCATGTGCTTGTGTCATGAAGGTCCAAGTGAAAAGCTTGAGACTGAATGGTTAAAGTCGTGATCCAAAGCTAAAAGAGTGTGCTTAAGAGCTCTGGACACCAATAACTGGGGACTTTAGCAAAGCTAAGTCACAATCTGAAAAGGTTCACCCAGTTATGTGTCTGTGGCATTTGTGTATCCGGTGGTAATACTGGAAGACAAAGTGCTTAGGGCCACAGCCAAGACTCATAAAGTAGCTGTGTTCAAGAATCAACATGCCTAACTAGGAAAGTCAATAACACTATCTGAAATTCTAAGTTCCTAGAGATACCAATCACTCTAAACTTCAAAGAAAAAAGTGAGATGCCAAAACTGTTCAGAAGCAAAAAGCTACAAGACCCGCTCATCTAATTAAATTAATATTCATTGATATTTTGGACTTTATAGTATATTCTCTTCTTTTTATCCTATTTGATTTTCAGTTGCTTGGGGACAAGCAACAATTTAAGTTTGGTGTTGTGATGAGCGGATAATTTATACGCTTTTTGGCATTGTTTTCATATAATTTTTAGTAAGTTTGAGCTACCTTTAGGGATGTTTTCATTAGTTTTTATGTTAAATTCACATTTCTGGACTTTACTATGAGTTTGTGTGTTTTTCTGTGATTTCAGGTAAATTCTGACTGAAATTGAGGGATTTGAGCAAAACTCTGAAAAAGGCTGACAAAAGGACTGCTGATGCTGTTGGATTCTGACCTCCCTGCATTCGAAATGGATTTTCTGGAGCTACAGAACTCCAATTGGCGCGCTCTCAACGGCGTTGGAAAGTAGACATCCAGGGATTTCCAGAAATATATAATAGTCCATACCTTATTCGAAGAATGACGACGTAACTTGCCGTTGAACGCCAAGTACACGCTGCTGTCTGGAGTTAAACGCCAGAAAAACGTCATGATCTGGAGTTGAACGCCCAAAACACGTCATAACCTGGAGTTTGACGCCAAGAAATGCCTTAGCTCGTGGAATGATCAAGCTCAGCCCAAGCATACACCAAGTGGGCCCCGGAAGTGGATTTATGCATCAATTACTTACTCATGTAAACCCTAGTAGCTAGTCTAGTATATATAGGACATTTATCTATTGTATTAGACATCTTTGATCTCAGTTTTGTTTTATTCTTCATCTTAGGGGATCATTGATCACGTTAGGGAGGCTGGCCATTCGGCCATGCCTGAACTCTTTGCTTATGTATTTTCAACGGTGGAGTTTCTGCACACCATAGATTAAGGGTGTGGAGCTCTGCTGTACCTCAAGTATTAATGAAATTCTACTATCTTTTATTCAAATCTCTCTCTTATTCTTATTCCAAGATATTCATTCGTACCCAAAAACATGATGAATGTGATGAGTTAGATTACCCTCATTATTATTCTCACTTATGAATGTACGTGATTGACAACCACTTCCGTTCTACATGCAACAGAGCTTGAATGTGTATCTCTTAGATTCCCCAACAGAATTTTCGTGGTATAAGCTAGATAGATGGCGGCATTTATGAGGATCCGGAAAGTCTCACCTTGTCTGTGGTATTCCGAGTAGGATCCTGGGAATCCGGAAAGTCTCACCTTGTCTGTGGTATTCCGAGTAGGATTCCGGTAATGAATGACTGTGACGTGCTTCAAACTTTAACCTGCTGGGCGTTAGTGACAGACGCAAAAGAGGGATTCTATTCCAGTAGGAGCGGGAACCAACCGGTGATTAGCAGTACTGTGACAGAGTGCGTGCATTAGTTTTCACTGCGAGGATGGGATGTAGCCATTAGCCATGGGTGATGCCTCCAGACTGGTTAGCTGTGCGAGTGACAGCCGCACAGGGTATTTCCCCGAGAGGAAGAAAGTAGCCACAGTTGATGGTGAACCCCTATACAAAGCTTGCCATGGAAAGGAGTAAGAAGGATTGAGTAGAAGCAGTAGGAGGACAGGCGTCCGAGAGCTCTACAGCATCTCCATCCGCTTATCTGAAATTCCCACCAATGAATCTGCATAAGTGTTCTATCCCTTTTATTGTTTATTTCTTTAACTTGCATTTTTCGAAAACCCATAAACAATTTTAATCTGCCTGACTGAGATTTACAAGGTGACCATAGCTTGCTTCATACCAACAATCTCTGTGGATTCGACCCTTACTCACGTAAGGTTTATTACTTGGACGACCCAGTACACTTGCTGGTTAGTTGAACGGAGTTGTGAATTCAACCAGTGCCATAATAATGATTTCATACAAAGACAAACAACTTGAAGAGAATATGGATCACAATTTCGTCCACCACTAAGCCATGATCTTCTTGGGCGCGCACGCGTACGTCACGCCTCCGCGTACATTCCAAAATGCATCTGTGGCGCGCGCGCGTACCTTGCGCGTACGCGCCGATGTTCGAATGTGATTTTTTTAGAAGTCACGTGACTTAGGCGTGGAGTTGGTTGGAGATCCCATTTTTGGGGAATGCATTGGCGGGAAAAAGCTTAAGAAGACCAGAGGAGCAGGGGTAAAAGACACTTAGTTGATTTTCTAGTTTTAGATATTTTTGGGGGGATAGTGAGTTACACTCTTGGAGGAGGAGAGAGAGATCTCAAGCTCTTACTAGGGTTCTTCTTCATCAAAATTCTGAATTTTTACCCACTCTTTGGTGAGATCCATTGCAATTCTCACTTTACTTTGTTCATGTAATAGATTTTCTTCTCCAATTTCAAGTTGTAGTTGTAATTGCTAAACTCCCTTAGATCTAGGATTCAACTTTATGATTTTGGATTTCATTAATACTTTGAGATTTTGATCCTCATTGTTGTTCTTTGACATTTGTTGTTAGTTCCTTGTGTTGCAATACCTTTAATTCTACTTTTCTTCTCATTTTACTATGACTTTCTTTCTTGCTCATCACATGTTTGATAAAATGTCAACACTAGTTATGGAGTAGAAAATTCTCACTTGGCATAGGGTTGGATCATTAGAAGAAGTTGAATAGTTGTGTCAATTGTTGATTTGGAATTAGGGATTGCTAATTGACTTGGAGTGCACTAAAGCTAGATTCCCATGAGGTGAAGCTAGGACTTGTGACTCAAGTTGATTACCTTCATTTGACTTTCCTCTATACCTAAGGGATAACTAAATGAGGCATGGCCCAATTGTTATCTTCATTGAAAGAACTATAAGGATATGCATTCAATTGCCAACCCTAAGCCAAGTCCTCTAATGATTGATTGCTTGTTTCCTATTACGTTGCTAAAACTTTCAAAGAACCTTAACAAATCTTTCCACTCAATAAGATGCGCATTTTGGCAATTCTAAGGGAGGACGACTCGGGAGACTAGTACTCTCGGATATAGATTGTAGGATTGTTTGGTACGAAATTTGAATGTCGATTGGACTATGCTCACGATCATGTTCATCCTTGAATTCTAAATCGGCATGCTAAATTTCGTTCATCAAGTGCAAAGCAAACATTACAAGGTAGGCTCAATGCAAAAGGTGACATGGGTCAAACATGTGATAGTAAGGCAAGGCATTGAAGGTTATAAAACAGGATGAGGTTACAACGACGTGTTTAATATCCGCACACTAATCTCATCTCAACCTCAAAGCTCCAACCTTCCTACTCCATCAGGCACTTTACAATCCCCATATCCGATCATAAGCATGACAACCGCAATCTCGTTCGCAAGGAACAAAACATCCATAACTCATAACGTTGCACACCTACCGATTCAACTTCCATATACACGTATCACGTCTTAAAGAACTAAAGCATCGTGCTACTACGTCTACAAGTCACACTGATATCAACACAATTCTCGAGTCTACTCAGAAGGATACAAGATTTAGAAAGGAGAGTCAAATGTCAAGGATAGCACTCATAGATTTGAGAGAATGTATCCAATTCTAGATAACCAAGGATACTCAAGCAATGAAGTTTGTGAGACACAATTCAATTGACAACTTCAAAGATAACCCTTGTATCAAAGAAATCCAACAGGACCAACAAGAAGAAAATTCAGCGCATTATTTTGAAACAAATTCAAGCTGATTCGAAGAAGCATGAAGTTTGCAGTAGAAAAGATTTCAAACCCAAGACAAAGCTCACCGAACTCAAGAGCATGATTAAAAATACTTCCAAATGCATTGTTCACGAAAGAATTAAAAACTTGCGGAAAAATCATTTCGCGGCCTAAAAGAAAGTCAAGTAATAAACATTCTTCAAGAGAATAATAAAAGCATAAACGTGACTTTGCTGTAATACAACTTCATGTTGAAACAGATCATGTAGAATGTTAAAAACAATCTGTACATAGGTTTGGCCAAGAGCTCAAACATTTCCTCAAATATTTTAGAAAGATAGTTAGATGCACAACCTAACCAAAAGTAATTCATAAAACTCGGAGAAAAATCAATTGCTTGCTCCATCATTAAGTGCAGACATCCGATTTTTATATAATAGAATAGATAATTATTTTTGTATGACTAAAGGCTACATATAGTGTTTTTTTTTGTAGAATAAAAAAGGTTGTGATTCATAACATTTTCGTAAAGTTATATCGTATGAACACAAGATTAATTAGATAACAAATTGAATTTTAATTAATATGTTTTATTTTCTTCTCATATTTTTTATTAATTATCTTACTTTTTATATTTACAGTAAATATTGAATATAAAAAAATAATATTGAATATTATCTATTTTTTATTTAGAGTCATAATTAAATTTGATATAATTATATCAAGTATCTAGAATTAATAATAACATGAAACTATAATTTTAAGTTGTATAATATAATAAAAACAAATGTGGCAATTTATGTATGCTTCCTATATAGCAATGATATTATATATATTTATATATCTCCTCTTTTAGCTATTTCCTAAAAATATTGACATATAATTAATGTAGATAACATATATATTGAGTAAGTATCTCTATTGAATTAATCATAAAGGTTAATAAAATATAATGACATAAATTTTACCTAATTGTAACAAATATCTCTATTGAAAATATTTGCTAATTATTATCGTATACAATTAGTGTGTGTATAAATAAGGAGTAATAGTGAATTGTTACAATTATTTATCATCTAGAAAATTTGTACCTTAGACATAAATTTTCTTTTGTTTATTATTTTTCATACCTAAGGGCTACTAATTGCGATTCTGTCAAAAGTGTTACCTATGGTAAGGTAGATTATGTAATGAAAAAGTTTGAAAAATAAAGGTAAGAATTATAAGGTTATGGAAAGTCCCATCCAAATTTGACAAGAATAAGACGATTTATACAGAAATGGTTCTCATGAATGATAAGATTGATTATTTTCCATGATTCTTTCAAGTGATACTAGGTCCATTTTATAAATATTTTTTGTTTATATTTTAAGTTTATTTGATAAGTAAACCCTTTCACGAATCAAAGAAAGTGCGATTTTATAGATTTATAAGTGCTAATAGTCTTTATATTTAATTTGTTTTATAATGTGATAATAGCCAATATATTTGTTGGTGAATTTAACTATTACTATATTATTTATAATCACATTCAGTATATATGTGTGATTTATTGAAGAAAGTACATTATTAAAATCGATTAATAACTATTTTAGAATTAATCCAATTAGCACTAGATTAAAAAAAATAAACAATACATAACATGTTACTTTTTTATTAATCAAATTATTATAGTTTAAATTAATTTAAAAAAATAATTTAAAATTATAATTTTAATCTTCTCACGTGCATGGCACGGGTAATTACACTTATTCTATTATAAATTTGGAGTTATTACCAATCAATTTTTTCATAAAATTGGAATGACTAATTGAATGCCAAAAATGAGAAAAACCTGCCATAATATAGAATTTGAGTTAGGGGTCGATTGCAAATAAAGAAAGTATTAATACCCTATATTGTCCATTCTTTGAACGGTTACCTTTTATTTATTATTATTTGTGTATTTAATTTTATTGGTCTTGTTAAAAAAATATGTATTCTCTATTTATCTACTACGCCAAATTAACTACATAGCTACACTTATTTTGCGACCACTTATTTTGCGACTTTTATTTTAAGCGTCTCTATTTAATAATATTGTGACACTTATGGAGTAAATTTTTTTACCGTCATTATTCTATTTTAGTTTATATCTCTTATCCTTTTTCCTTTATACATCAATTTTAAACTTCTATTCCTTCCACAGCCATTTGAAGATGAGAAGAGAAGCGAAGAAAAGATAAAGTAACGCCACAGCCTTCACTAGTTCGCATTCACTGGTCGCCCACCGTTCGCCGGTCGCCGTTCGCCGGTCACCGTTCGCTGTCCCCGTGCCGTTCCTTCCTTTCTCTCTTTTACGAGTGCGAACCCTAATCCCCTTCCAATGACTTTTTCTTCTCTTCAAATTCAACACCGATAGTGAGTATTTGAATGTTCTTCTGCTTTTTTCCCCTGCGATTTTTCTGTTTTTGCTTAGCGATTGCTGTGCTGAAGGTTGTTGCAATTATTTATTCTCGGTGCTCTATTTTACTGTAATTTATCATAATGATTATGTGCTCATATTGATATTTGCAGTTTTTACTATGAAATCTCTTATTTCTTTTTAATTTTACTAGCACTCAACATGTTCGATTAAATGCTTTGACTAGATTCTTTGAATGCTCAATTTCTTATTTCTTCTCTTGATTTCTTTGATGTTTTTGTGCAACATCATAATCTAGTTAGTGCACTTCTTGAATTATGCAAATTTCTACTTTAGAGATGGAAAAGCTAATTAAATTAGCCAAACTTTAGTCTGGGATTTCACCTTTCTATCTTGGATTCATGGTGTTAAAAATCTATCAATTCAACCATATCCACTTCATTCTTTAGGTAAATTGATCTGATCCATAATTAAAATTTCAAGACATTTAACTTATACACTCATGGTATCTAATAAAGTGATTAAAGCTTATGTATTGAGTACTGTGATGATAAACAATCTTCAATTTCAGGTCCCCATGATGTTAAAATTAGAATTAAAGCTATTGGTATTTGTGAAAGTGATGTTTCATTACTATATTGAATTTAGTGCTTTATTCCTTGTCTATATTTTCATTTTGAACTGATCTTGTTTTCTTAAGTTATTGTGATCATTTTAGTTATGGATCAACGATAACTTCAATTTGATGGCGTATATGAATTAGCATTCCTTTCTATCATTGAACATTTTTGTTCCTTCAAAGGGAAATCAAATGTTGACTATGTAATAGTTCAGAGGAACTTAGATCTCTGATTTTGACTTCACTCCCGTACTTTATTCAGAGGAACTTAGACTAATTAGAAGCATTATCTAAGAAGCTAAAATCCAAGACACTAAGGACCGAGGCTCCTTCACAATCGATAGCTACAACAAGGTATGCTTTCATTATTGTTGGTTCTTGATGAGCGGATAATTTATACGCTTTTTGGCATCGTTATTAGTATGTTTTTAGTATGATCTAGTTAGTTTTTAGTATATTTTTATTAGTTTTTAGTTAAAATTCACTTTTCTGGACTTTACTATGAGTTTGTGTGTTTTTCTGTGATTTCAGGTATTTTCTGGCTGAAATTGAGGGTTCTGAGCAAAAATCTGATTCAGAGACTGAAAAGGACTGCAGATGCTGTTGGATTCTGACCTCCCTGCACTCGAAGTAGATTTTCTGGAGCTACAGAAGCCCAATTGGCGCGCTCTCAACGGCGTTGGAAAATAGACATCCTGGGCTTTCCAGCAATATATGATAGTCCATACTTTGCCCAAGATTTGATAGCCCAAACCGGCGTGGCAAATTAGCCTCAGAAATTCCAGCGTTTAACGCTGGAACTGGCATAAAACTTGGAGTTAAACGCCCAAACTGGCATAAAAGCTGGCGTTTAACTCCAGAAAAGGTCTCTACACGAAAATGCTTCATTGCTCAGCCCAAGCACACACCAAGTGGACCCAGAAGTGGATTTTTACGTCATTTACTCATTTCTGTATACCCTAGGTTACTAGTTTACTATTAATAGGATCTTTTGACATTGTATCTGTACCTCATGACACTTTACACGTTTCTTTGTGTATCTTCCACAGCATGAGTCTCTAAACCCCATGGTTGGGGGTGAGGAGCTCTGCTGTGTCTTGATGGATTAATGCAATTACTACTGTTTCTCATTCAATCATGCTTGCTTCCATTCTAAGATACTACTTGTTCTTAAATCGGATGAATATGATGATCCGTGACAATCATCATCATTCTCAACTATGAACGTGTGCCTGACAACCACCTCCGTTCTATCTTAGATTAAGTAGATATCTCTTGGATTCTTTGACCGGAATCTTCGTGGTATAAGCTAGAACTGATGGCGGCATTCAAGAGAATCCGGAAGGTCTAAACCTTGTCTGTGGTATTCTGAGTAGGATTCAATGATTGAATGACTGTGACGAGCTTCAAACTCCTGAAGGCGGGGCGTTAGTGACAGACGCAAAAGAATCACTGGATTCTATTCCGGCCTGATTGAGAACCGACAGATGGATAGCCGTGCCGTGACAGGGTGCGTTGAACATTTCCACTGAGAGGATGGGAGGTAGCCACTGACAACGGTGAAACCCTTGCATACAGCTTGCCATGGAAGGAGCCTTGCGTGCTTGAAGAAGAAGACAGTAGGAAAGCAAAGATTCATAAGATGGAGTATCTCCAAAACCCCAACCTATTCTCTATTACTGCAAAACAAGTACTTATTTCATGTTCTTTTTCTTTTCACAATCAATCCTGATAATTTCTGATATCCTGACTAAGATTTACAAGATAACCATAGCTTGCTTCAAGCCGGCAATCTCCGTGGGATCGACCCTTACTCGCGTAAGGTATTACTTGGACGACCCAGTGCACTTGCTGGTTAGTTGTGCGGGATTGCAAAAGTGTGATTGCAATTTCGTGCACCAGTTCTATTTATTATTTATTTATTACTATGTGTTTTTGTTCAACCACCTAGACGCTAAAGTTTAGGCAGCATGTAAATAAATTTGAGTATCTTATGTTTAGTTGGAGTGCAATGAGCTGTTAGGAAACTTTCTCTCCAAATGATAGATATAGTTTATAGTTGTTCTCAAATAATTTGGGTCTGCTGCCTGGGTCCTGGCATGTTAATGCATCTGATTATGCATCTTCTTGTTAATAAAGGTCCAGGTTACTTAAAAAGATACATAAATAAGATACCACTATGTCTATTTTGGTTTCCTTCTGGCCCTTTTTAATGTAGCAATAACTTATTTTTACATCTTGTAAGGGCATGTGCCATGTGGAAATCATCATAAAGTCGATGATGATGCATCGAAACTTTTATGGCTATATTATAATTTCCCATGTGTTGATAGGCTCCTTGCTCGTGAGGGGATAAATGCAGAGCAACTTGCAAGGGACCTGAAGTCATTTGAATTGAAGGTACTTATCTTCAGATGGCTTTATTGCTTAATTCAATCAACTACTACTATTTGCTAACAACGTTCCTCTCTGTTAAAATATAGACAAGATCAGTTCAAAATGATCACAACTTGAATATTATCACAACTTGAATCCTTAGAAGCTTCTGGGATGTCGAAATTCGGGAATGATCAAGCGTGGGAAGTTCCTCTGATACAAATCTGTTAGACCTAAAGGCCATCTTGCCATACTTATTTATCTTTTTGAGAAGAATAGGAAATACCCATCAGTTATTTACAAGGCACTGAGCAAGGGAATTTAAGCGCTGTTGCTTAAATATCTACGTAGCAATATGACTATCAGTTATTATCGCTATCCTGCCTTTTATTGCTTAATAAAATTTCTTAATTTAGTTGATTGGTTTTATCACGAGTCTTAGGAATTGAAACTTGAGAGGACCAGTTCCTGATTTAAGCAGGATACCCCGCCTTCTTTATCTATAAGTTCCATGATCTAATTTTCATGTAACATAAGATTTTGTACCATGTGTAGTGCTGATAAATAGAGACTAGAGTTATGTAGTCTGAAAATGTTTTACTGACTATTATTTATAAAAATTTCAGAGACCTCAGTTTCAATCAGTTGAATGGATCAATTCCTAGCAACAAGCTTTCCAACAACCTCACAACCATGTAAGGATCTATTTTGTATGAATATTTTTCCTTGCATACATAATGTTTTTACTTTTAGTTTCTGATATCCACTAATATATGCAGTGATTTATCGAACAACAAGCTTACTGGAACTATTCCATCCTACTTTTCTAGTCTTCCTGTTCTTCAAAGATTGTAAGTTTCTTTCTATTTAGCATCCTTTTCACACATTTTACCTTGAATTGCTTAGTAAGATAATATTTCTTTGGAACAATCATGGCATCATGATAAAGTAGATGAAGACTTTCAAGTTTCGACTAAATATCATCTTCTCTGGCAGGTCACTTGAAAACAATTTATTGAAAGGCAGTGTTTCTTCCGCCATTTGGTAGAACAAGACTTTGAATGGCAAAAAATTTATCTTGTAAGATCAGAAGTGATGAATTCTACAAATTTTGGCCACTTAGATGTGTAATTGGGAGTGTTTATCTATGCTTTTCATATTTTTTTTAATGTTGTTGACATTTTTCATGTTCCTTTTTATAGATGTTATCGAAATTTCTGAAATGCTAAGCATATGTTTCTCATCATGCAGGGAGTTGCAAAACAATAGCCTTACAAGCATATCAGGCACTACTGATATTCCTCCAAATGTCACACTCTCGTATAGTTCTAATACACCGGCTATAGATCTTTTTTATGCTTGTTAATATTATATATATATATATATATAATGCAAAAATTGATGTATTTCAGGCTCAATGGAAATCTTCTCTGCTCAAATAACAAGTCCTTGGTTCAATTCTGTGGATCTGAGATTGCTGACAATAACACAAATGGCATTGTTTCAACAAATTCCAGCTCATGCCTTGCTCAAGCGTGCCCTCCTCCTTTCGAATATTTCTTGGACTGTTGGTGCACGAAATTGTGATCTCTAACAATGACATTTAACTTGGTGTGCGCATCTACTAACTCAACACTTTCTTCACAACTTCGTACAACTAATCAGCATGTGCACTGGGTCATCCAAGTAATAAACCTTACGTGAGTAAAGGTCGATCTCACGGAGATTGTTTGTATGAAGCAAACTATGGTCATCTTGTAAATCTCAGTTAGGCAGATAATAAATGGTTGTGGAATTTTTGAATAATAATAATAAATAAACAGAAAATAAAGATAGAAATATTTATGTAGATCATTGATGAGAATTTCAGATAAGTATATGGAGATGCTTTGTCCCTGTTGAATCTCTACTTTTCTACTGCCTTCCTTCAATCCTTTTTACTCCTTTCCATGGCAAGCTGTATATAGGGCATCACCGTTGTCAATGGCTACATCTCATCATCTCAGTGAAAAAGGTCCAAATGCTCTTGTCACAGCACGACTAATCATTTGTCGGTTCTCGATCACGTCGGAATAGAATCCATTGATTTTTTTACGTTTGTCATCACGCCCAACAATCGTGAGTTTGAAGCTCGTCACAGTCATTCAATCCTTGAATCCTACTCGGAATACCACAGACAAGGTTTATACTTTCCGGATTCTCATGAATGCCGCCAACAATTCTAGCTTATACTACGAAGATTCTGATCAAGGAATCCAAGAGATATGCGTTCGGTCTAAGGTAGAATGGAAGTAGTTGTCAGTCATGCATTCATAAGTGAGAATGATGATGAGTGTCACGGATCATCACATTCATCATGTTGAAGTGCAACGAATATCTTAGAAAAAGAATAAGCTGAATTGAATAGAAAATTATAGTGATTGCATTAAAACTCGAGGTACAGCAGAGCTCCACACCCTTAATCTATGGCGTGTAGAAATTCCACCGTTGAAAATACATAAGTGATGGTCCAGGCATGGCTGAATGGCCAGCCTCCACAAATGGCATTTAAATTCGAAAATAGGGTAAAGGACATGGTCTAAGGACTAGGCGTCCAAAGATGTCTAATACAATAATAAAATGTTCTATTTATACTAGACTAGCTACTAGGGTCTACAGAAGTAAATAATTGATGCAGAAATCCACTTTCGGGGCCCACTTGGTGTGTGCTTGGGCTGAGCTTGAGCTTTATACGTGCAGAGGCTTCTTTTGGAGTTAAACGCCAAGTTGTAACGTGTTTTTGGCGTTTAACTCTGGTTCGTGACGTGTTTCTGGCATTTGACTCCAGAATGCAGCATGGAACTGGCGTTGAACGCCAGTTTACATCGTCTAATCTCGAATAAAGTGTGGACTATTATATATTGCTGGAAAGCTCTGGATGTCTAATTTTCAACTCCGTTGAGAGCGCGCCATTTGGAGTTCTGTAGCTCCAGAAAATTCATTTCGAGTGCAGGGAGGTCAGAATCTAACAGCATCAGCAGTCCTTTGTCAGCCTTCTATCAGACTTTTGTTCAGGTCCCTCAATTTCAGCCAGAAAATACCTGAAATCACAGAAAAATACACAAACTTATAGTATAGTCCAGAAATATGAATTTTACATAAAAACTAATAAAAATATCT
Organism: Arachis hypogaea; assembly: GCF_003086295.3. Taxonomy (NCBI): domain Eukaryota; kingdom Viridiplantae; phylum Streptophyta; class Magnoliopsida; order Fabales; family Fabaceae; genus Arachis; species Arachis hypogaea. Next base: position 51,602,144 of record NC_092037.1, on the reverse strand, counting down.
CTAAAAGTATCTAGATCCTACTAAAAACAACCTAAAAATAATGCCAAAAAGCGTATAAATTATCTGCTCATCACAACACCAAACTTAAATTGTTGCTTGTCCCCAAGCAACTGAAAATCAAAATAGGATAAAAATAAGAGAATATACTATAAATCCAAAATATCAATGAATATTAGTTCTAATTAGATGAGCGGGACTTGTAGCTTTTTGCTTCTGAACAGTTTTGGCATCTCACTTTTTCCTTTGAAGTTTAGAATGATTGGCATCTATAAAAACTTAGAATTTTAGATAGTGTTATTGATTCTCCTAGTTAAGTATGTTAATTCTTGAACACAGCTACTTTTATGAGTCTTGGCCGTGGCCCTAAGCACTTTGTTTTCCAGTATTACCACCGGATACATAAATGCCACAGACACATGACTGGGTGAACCTTTTCAAATTGTGACTCAACTTTGCTAAAGTCCCCAGTTAGAGGTGTCCAGGGTTCTTAATCACACTCTTTTGCTTTAGATCACGACTTTAACCACTCAGTCTTAAGCTTTTCACTTGGACCTGCATGCCACAAGCACATGGTTAGGCTATTGGATGCTCAAAGCCTTGGATCCTTTTTACCCTTGCCTTTTGGTTTTAAGGGATATTGGCTTTTTCTGCTTGCTTTTTTCTTTTTCTTTTCTATTATTTTTTTTCGCCAAATTTTTTTTCGCAAGCTTTTGTTATTCACTGCTTTTTCTTTCTTCAAGTATCAAATTTATGATTTTTCAGATTATCAGTAACATTTCTCTTTGTTCATCATTCTTTCAAGAGCCAACAATTTTAACATTCATAAACAATAAGATAAAAAATATGCACTGTTCAGCATTCATTCAGAAAATAAAAAGTATTGTCACCACATCAATATAATTAAACTAAATTCAAGGATAATTTCAAAACTTATGTACTTCTTGTTCTTTTGTATTAAAAATATTTTTCATTTAAGAAAGGTGAAGGATTCATGGAATTATTCATAGCTTTATGATATAGTTATTAAATACTAATGATCATGTAATAAAGACATAAACATAGATAAACATATAGCATAAAAAAATGAAAAACAGAAAAATTAAGAACAAGGAGTGAGTCCACCTTAGTGATGGTGGCGCCTTCTTCTTGAAGGACCAATGATGTCCTTGAGCTCCTCTATGTCTCTTCCTTGCCTTTGTTGCTTCATCCCTAGTGATTTTGGTGCTCCTAACCTTAGTTGCTCCCAATAGTTGTGTGGAGGAAAATGTATCCCTTGAGGTATCTCAGGGATTTCTTGATGAGAAAATTCTTCCTGCTCTTGTTGAGGTCCATGAGTGGGCTCTCTTGATGTGCAGTCAAATGCTCTACCACTGAGCTATGGACCCTTGAGATGAATCTCTCCATCTCCTATGACTCGAAGGTAAAAGCTTTTGTCTTCCCTTTCCTCTTTCTAGAGGTTTCTCCGGCCTTAGGTGCCATAAATAGTTATGAAAAAACAAAAAGCTATGCTTTTACCACACCAAACTTAGAATGTTGCTCGCCCTCAAGAAAAGGAAGAAAGAATAGAAGAAGAAGAAGAGGATATGGAGGAGAGGGAGAGAGGTGTGTATTCGGCCATGTAGGGTGGGATTGGGTGGAAAAGAGATGATGGATGTGAGTGGTGAAGAGGTAATGGGGAAGGGAGTTATTGGATTGTGTGAAGAAGAGAGAAGGTGAGTTGAGGTAGGTATGGATCCTGTGGGGTCCACAGATCCTGAGATGATCCTGTGGGGTCCACAAATCATGAGGTGTCAAGGATTTAACATTCCTACACCAATTGGGCGTGTAAAATTCCATCTCTATGCAATCCTGGCGTTTAATGCCAGATTGATGCTTGTTTATGGCGTTAAACGCCAGCTCTATGCTTGTTTTGGGCGTTCAATGCCCTTCAGCAGCATGTTTCTGGCGTTTAACGCCAACTTTCCTCAAGGTGCAATCCTGGCATTTAAACGCCAGAATGCTGCATGTTTTTGGCATTCAATGCCAGATTCATGCTCTATTCTGGCGTTGAATGCCAGCCAGATGCTCCTTACTAGCGTTTAAACGCCAGTAAGCTCTTCTTTCAGGGTGTGCTGTTTCTTCTGCTATTTTTGATTCTGTTTTTAATTTTTGTATTTATTTTGTGACTCCACATGATCATGATCCTAATAAAACATAAAAGAACAATAAAATAAAAAATAAAATTAGATAAATAAAAATTGGATTGCCTCTCAATAAGCGCTTCTTTAATGTCAATAGCTTGACAGTGGGCTCTCATGGAGCCTCACAGGTGATCAGGTCAATGTTGTGGACTCCCAACACCAAACTTAGAGTTTGGATGTGGGGATTCAACACCAAACTTATAGTTTGATTATGGGGGCTTTGTTTGACTCTGTATTGAGAAAAGCTGTTCATGCTTCCTCTCCATGTATACAGAAGAATACCCTTGGATCTTAAACACAAGGTAGTCCCCATTCAATTGAAGGACTAATTCTCCACTGTTAACATCTATCATAGCTCCTGCTGTGGCTAGAAAAGGTCTTCCAAGGATGATGCATTCATCCTCTTCCCTCCTAGTGTCTAAGATTATGAAATCAGCAGTGATGTAAAGGCCTTTAACCTTCACTAGCACGTACTCTACCAATCCATAAGCTTGTCTTACTGACTTGTCTGCCATTTGTAATGAGAATATGACAGGTTGTACCTCAATGATCCCTAGCTTCTCCATTACAGAGAGTGGCATAAGATTTATTCCTGACCCCATGTCACATAGAGCTTTCTCAAAGGTCATGGTGCCTATGGTACAAGGTATTAAGAATTTACCAGGGTCTTGTTTCTTTTGAGGTAAAGTTTGCTGAACCCATGTATCTAGTTCACTAATGAGCAAGGGAGGTTCACCTTCCCAAGTCTCATTACCAAACAACTTGGCATTTAGTTTCATGATGGCTCCCAAATATTGAGCAACTTGCTCTCCAGTTACATCTTCATCCTCTTCAGAGGAAGAATAATTTTCAGAGCTCATGAATGGCAGAAGGAGGTTTAATGGGATCTCTATGGTCTCTATATGACCTTCAGATTCCTTTGGATCCTCTATAGGGAACTCCTTCTTGCTTGAGAGACGTCCCATGAGGTCTTCCTCATTGGGATTCACGTCCTCTCCTTCCTCTCTAGGTTCGGCCATGTTTATTATATCAATGGCCTTGCACTCTCTTTTTGGATTCTCTTCAGTATTGCTTGGGAGAGTACTAGGAGGAGTTTCAGTGATTTTCTTACTCAGTTGGCCCACTTGTGCCTCCAAATTTCTGATGGAGGATCTTGTTTCACTCATGAAACTTAAAGTGGCCTTAGACAGATCAGAGACTATGTTTGCTAAACTAGAAGTGCTCTGCTCAAAATTCTCTATCTGTTGCTGAGAAGATGATGGAAAAGGCTTGCTATTGCTGAGCCTGTTTCTTCCACCATTATTAAAGCCTTGTTGAGGCTTTTGTTGATCCTTCCATGAGAAATTTGGATGATTTCTCCATGATGAATTATAGGTGTTTCCATAAGGTTCACCCATGTAATTCACCTCTGCTATTGCAGGGTTCTAAGGATCATAAGCTTCTTCTTCAGAAGATGCCTCTTTAGTACTGTTGGATGCATTTTGTCATCCATTCAGACTTTGAGAAATCATGTTGACTTGCTGAGTCAACATTTTGTTCTGAGCCAATATGACATTTAGAGCATCAATATCAAGAACTCCCTTCCTCTGAGGCGTCCCATTACTCACAGAATTCCTCTCAGAAGTGTATATGAACTGGTTATTTGCAACCATGTCAATGAATTCTTGAGCTTCTGCAGGCGTTTTCTTTAGGTGAATAGATCAACCTGTAGAATGGTCCAGTGACATCTTGGAGAACTCAGATAGACCATAATAGAATATATCCAGAATGGCCCACTCTGAAAGCATGTCAGAAGGACACCTTTTAGTCATCTATTTGTATCTTTCCCAAGCTTCATAGAGGGATTCACCATCTTTTTGTTTGAAGGTCTGAACATCCACTCTAAGCTTGCTCAACTTTTGAGGAGGAAAGAACTTAGCCAACAAGGCCGTGACCAGCTTATCCCAAGAGTCTAGGCTATCTTTAGGTTGTGAATCCAACCATATTCTAGCTCTGTCTCTTACAGCAAAGGAGAAAAGCATGAGCCTGTAGACTTCAGAATCTACTCCATTAGTCTTAACAGTCTCACAGATCTGCAAGAACTCAGTTAAAAACTGGTAGGGGTCTTCTGATGGAAGTCCATAGAACTTGCAGTTCTGTTGCATTAGAGCAACTAGTTGAGGTTTCAGCTCAAAATTGTTTACTCCAATGGTAGGGACTGAGATGCTTCTTCCATCAAATTTGGAAGTAGGTGTAGTATAATCAACAAGCATCCTCCATGCATTATTATTTTCAGCTGCCATCTCCTCTTCCTTTTCGAAAATTTCTGTAAGGTTGTCTTTGGATTGTTGTAATTTAGCTTTTCTTAGTTTCCTCTTCAGAGTCCTTTCAGGTTCAGGATCTACTTCAACAAGAATGTTCTTGTCCTTACTCCTGCTCATATGAAAAAGAAGAAAACAGAAAATAATAATAGGGATCCTCTTTACCACAGTAGAGAGATTCCTTTATGTTAGTAGAAGAGGAAAAGAATAGAAGAAGGAAAAGGTAAGAATTCAAACACAAGGGTGAAGATAGGTTCGGATTCTTGAGATGAAAAGAAGTGTTAGTAAATAAATAAATAAATAGAAAAAGATGAGAGGGAGAGAATTTCGAAAATTAATTTTGAAAAGATAAGTTAGTGATTTTCGAAAATTAAAGGAAGAAATAAAATTAAAATTAAAATTTGAAACAATTAATTGATTAAAAAGAATTTTGAAAAGGAGGGAGAAAATTTTCGAAAATTAGAGAGATAAAATTAGTTAGGTGGTTTTGAAAAAGATAAAAATAAACAAAAAGTTAATTAGTTAGTTGAAAAAGATTTGAAAATCAATTTTAAAAAGATAAGAAGTTGGAAAACACATTTTAAAATCAAATTTTTGAAAAAGATATGATAGAAAAGATATTTTAAAAAAGAATTGATTTTTAAAATTAAAATTTGATTACCTGACTAACAAGAAACTAAAAGATATGATTCTAGAATTTAAAGATTGAACCTTTCTTAATAAGAAAGTAACAAACTTCAAAATTTTGAATCAATCACATTAATTGTTAGTGAAGTCTTTGAAAATCATGAATTAAAGATAAGAAAAAGATTTTAAAATTCAAATTAAAAATTTTCAAAAAATAGTAAGAAAAATGAAAACGATTTGATTTTTGAAAAAGTTTTGAAAAGATAAGATTTTTAAAATTGAAAATTTGACTTGACTTATAATAAATAGCTAAGTTTTAAAAATTTTTGACTAAGTCAACTCAAATTTTCGAAATTTTGAGAAAAATAAGGAAAAGATATTTTTTTTTTAATTTTTAATGATGAGAGAGAAAAACATAAAAATGACCCAAAACATGAAAATTTTTGGATCAAAACCAATGATGCATGCAAGAACACTATGACTTATTTTTAAAAATTTTCAAGAAAAGAAAAATATGCAAGACACCAAACAACAAAGAACACAAACAAGAAAATTTAAAGATCAAACAAGAAGACTTATCAAGAACAACTTGAAGATCATGAAGAACACCATCCATGAATTTTTGAAAGATGCAAAAATTTTTGAAATATGCAATTGACACCAAACTTAAAAATTGACCCAAGACTCAAACAAGAAACACAAAATATTGTTGATTTTATGATTTTAAGAATTTTTTTGGATTTTTTCGAAAATTTATAAATTTTTTTTCGGAAATTAATTTTTTTGAAAAACGAAAAAAATTAAAAAAAAAACTTTTTGAAAAGAAAATTACATAATCTGAGCAACAAGATGAACCGTCAGTTGTCCAAACTCAAACAATCCCCGGCAACGGCGCCAAAAACTTGGTGCACGAAATTGTGATCTCTAACAATGGCATTCAACTTGGTGTGCGCATCTACTAACTCATCACTTTCTTCACAACTTTGCACAACTAACCAGCAAGTGCACTGGGTCATCCAAGTAATAAACCTTACGTGAGTAAGGGTCGATCCCACAGAGATTGTTGGTATGAAGCAAGTTATGGTTATCTTGTAAATCTCAGTTAGGCAGATAATAAATGGTTGTGGAATTTTCGAATAATAATAATAATAAATAAATAGAAAATAAAGATAGAAATACTTATGTAGATCATTGGTGAGAATTTCAGATAAGTATATGGAGATGCTTTGTCCCTGTTGAATCTCTACTTTTCTACTGCCTTCCTTCAATCCTTTTTACTCCTTTCCATGGCAAGCTGTATGTAGGGCATCACCGTTGTCAATGGCTACATCTCATCATCTCAGTGAAAAAGGTCCAAATGCTCTTGTCACAGCACGACTAATCATTTGTCGGTTCTCGATCACGTCGGAATAGAATCCATTGATTTTTTTACGTTTGTCATCACGCCCAACAATCGTGAGTTTGAAGCTCGTCACAGTCATTCAATCCTTGAATCCTACTCGGAATACCACAGACAAGGTTTATACTTTCCGGATTCTCATGAATGCCGCCAACAATTCTAGCTTATACTACGAAGATTCTGATCAAGGAATCCAAGAGATATACGTACGGTCTAAGGTAGAATGGAAGTCGTTGTCAGTCACGCGTTCATAAGTGAGACTGATGATGAGTGTCACGGATCATCACATTCATCATGTTGAAGTGCAACGAATATCTTAGAACAAGAATAAGCTGAATTGAATAGAAAATTATAGTGATTGCATTAAAACTCGAGGTACAGCAGAGCTCCACACCCTTAATCTATGGCGTGTAGAAATTCCACCGTTGAAAATACATAAGTGATGGTCCAGGCATGGCTGAATGGCCAGCCTCCACAAATGGCATATAAATTCGAAAATAGGGTAAAGGACATGGTCTAAGGACTAGGCGTCCAAAGATGTCTAATACAATAATAAAATGTTCTATTTATACTAGACTAGCTACTAGGGTTTACAGAAGTAAATAATTGATGCAGAAATCCACTTTTGGGGCCTACTTGGTGTGTGCTTGGGCTGAGCTTGAGCTTTATACGTGCAGAGGCTTCTTTTGGAGTTAAACGCCAAGTTGTAACGTGTTTTTGGCGTTTAACCTTGGTTCGTGACGTGTTTCTGGCATTTGACTCCAGAATGCAGCATGGAACTGGCATTGAACGCCAGTTTACATCGTCTAATCTCGAATAAAGTGTGGACTATTATATATTGCTGGAAAGCTCTGGATGTCTAATTTTCAACGCCGTTGAGAGCGCGCCATTTGGAGTTCTGTAGTTCCAGAAAATTCATTTCGAGTGCAGGGAGGTCAGAATCTAACAGCATCAGCAGTCCTTTGTCAGCCTTCTATCAGACTTTTGTTCAGGTCCCTCAATTTCAGCCAGAAAATATCTGAAATCACAGAAAAATACACAAACTTATAGTATAGTCCAGAAATATGAATTTTACATAAAAACTAATAAAAACATCTCTAAAAGTATCTAGATCCTACTAAAAACAACCTAAAAATAATGCCAAAAAGCGTATAAATTATCTGCTCATCACAACACCAAACTTAAATTGTTGCTTGTCCCCAAGCAACTGAAAATCAAAATAGGATAAAAAGAAGAGAATATACTATAAATCCAAAATATCAATGAATATTAGTTCTAATTAGATGAGCGGGACTTGTAGCTTTTTGCTTCTGAACAGTTTTGGCATCTCACTTTTTCCTTTGAAGTTTAGAATGATTGGCATCTATAAAAACTTAGAATTTCAGATAGTGTTATTGATTCTCCTAGTTAAGTATGTTAATTCTTGAACACAGCTACTTTTATGAGTCTTGGCCGTGGCCCTAAGCACTTTGTTTTCCAGTATTACCACCGGATACATAAATGCCACAGACACATGACTGGGTGAACCTTTTCAGATTGTGACTCAACTTTGCTAAAGTCCCCAGTTAGAGGTGTCCAGGGTTCTTAATCACACTCTTTTGCTTTAGATCACGACTTTAACCACTCAGTCTTAAGCTTTTCACTTGGACCTGCATGCCACAAGCACATGGTTAGGCTATTGGATGCTCAAAGCCTTGGATCCTTTTTACCCTTGCCTTTTGGTTTTAAGGGATATTGGCTTTTTCTGCTTGCTTTTTTCTTTTTCTTTTCTATTATTTTTTTTTTCGCCAAATTTTTTTTCGCAAGCTTTTGTTATTCACTGCTTTTTCTTTCTTCAAGAATCAAATTTATGATTTTTCAGATTATCAGTAACATTTCTCTTTGTTCATCATTCTTTCAAGAGCAACAATTTTAACATTCATAAACAATAAGATAAAAAATATGCACTGTTCAGCATTCATTCAGAAAATAAAAAGTATTGTCACCACATCAATATAATTAAACTAAATTCAAGGATAATTTCGAAACTTATGTACTTCTTGTTCTTTTGTATTAAAAATATTTTTCATTTAAGAAAGGTGAAGGATTCATGGAATTATTCATAGCTTTATGATATAGTTATTAAATACTAATGATCATGTAATAAAGACACAAACATAGATAAACATATAGCATAAGAAAATGAAAACAGAAAAATTAAGAACAAGGAGTGAGTCCACCTTAGTGATGGTGGCGCCTTTTTCTTGAAGGACCAATGATGTCCTTGAGCTCCTCTATGTCTCTTCCTTGCCTTTGTTGCTTCATCCCTAGTGATTTTGGTGCTCCTAACCTTAGTTGCTCCCAATAGTTGTGTGGAGGTAAATGTATCCCTTGAGGTATCTCAGGGATTTCTTGATGAGAAAATTCTTCCTGCTCTTGTTGAGGTCCATGAGTGGGCTCTCTTGATGTGCAGTCAAATGCTCTACCACTGAGCTATGGACCCTTGAGATGAATCTCTCCATCTCCTATGACTCGAAGGTAAAAGCTTTTGTCTTCCCTTTCCTCTTTCTAGAGGTTTCTCCGGCCTTAGGTGCCATAAATGGTTATGAAAAAACAAAAAGCTATGCTTTTACCACACCAAACTTAGAATGTTGCTCACCCTCAAGAAAAGGAAAAAAGAATAGAAGAAGAAGAAGAGGATATGGAGGAGAGGGAGAGAGGTGTGTATTCGGCCATGTAGGGTGGGATTGGGTGGAAAAGAGATGATGGATGTGAGTGGTGAAGAGGTAATGGGGAAGAGAGTTATTGGATTGTGTGAAGAAGAGAGAAGGTGAGTTGAGGTAGGTATGGATCCTGTGGGGTCCACAGATCCTGAGATGATCCTGTGGGGTCCACAAATCTTGAGGTGTCAAGGATTTAACATTCCTACACCAATTGGGCGTGTAAAATTCCATCTCTATGCAATCCTGGCGTTTAATGCCAGATTGATGTTTGTTTATGGCGTTAAACGCCAGCTCTATGCTTGTTTTGGACGTTCAATGCCCTTCAGCAGCATGTTTCTGGCGTTTAATGCCAACTTTCCTCAGGGTGCAATCCTGGCATTTAAACGCCAGACTGCTGCATGTTTTTGGCGTTCAATGCCAGATTCATGCTCTATTCTGGCGTTGAATGCCAGCCAGATGCTCCTTACTAGCGTTTAAACGCCAGTAAGCTCTTCTTTCATGGTGTGCTGTTTTTTCTGCTATTTTTGATTCTGTTTTTAATTTTTGTATTTATTTTGTGACTCCACATGATCATGATCCTAATAAAACATAAAAGAACAATAAAATAAAAAATAAAATTAGATAAATAAAAATTGGATTGCCTCTCAATAAGCGCTTCTTTAATGTCAATAGCTTGACAGTGGGCTCTCATGGAGCCTCACAGGTGATCAGGTCAATGTTGTGGACTCCCAACACCAAACTTAGAGTTTGGATGTGGGGATTCAACACCAAACTTATAGTTTGATTATGGGGGCTTTGTTTGACTCTATATTGAGAAAAGCTGTTCATGCTTCCTCTCCATGTATACAGAAGAATACCCTTGGATCTTAAACACAAGGTAGTCCCTATTCAATTGAAGGACTAATTCTCCACTGTTAACATCTATCATAGCTCCTGCTGTGGCTAGAAAAGGTCTTCCAAGGATGATGCATTCATCCTCTTCCTTCCTAGTGTCTAAGATTATGAAATCAGCAGTGATGTAAAGGCCTTTAACCTTCACTAGCACGTACTCTACCAATCCATAAGCTTGTCTTACTGACTTGTCTGCCATTTGTAATGAGAATATGACAGGTTGTACCTCAATGATCCCTAGCTTCTCCATTACAGAGAGTGGCATAAGATTTATTCCTGACCCCATGTCACATAGAGCTTTCTCAAAGGTCATGGTGCCTATGGTACAAGGTATTAAGAATTTACCAGGGTCTTGTTTCTTTTGAGGTAAAGTTTGCTGAACCCATGTATCTAGTTCACTAATGAGCAAGGGAGGTTCACCTTCCCAAGTCTCATTACCAAACAACTTGGCATTTAGTTTCATGATGGCTCCCAAATATTGAGCAACTTGCTCTCCAGTTACATCTTCATCTTCTTCAGAGGAAGAATAATTTTCAGAGCTCATGAATGGCAGAAGGAGGTTTAATGGGATCTCTATGGTCTCTATATGACCTTCAGATTCCTTTGGATCCTCTATAGGGAACTCCTTCTTGCTTGAGAGACGTCCCATGAGGTCTTCCTCATTGGGATTCACGTCCTCTCCTTCCTCTCTAGGTTCGGCCATGTTTATTATATCAATGGCCTTGCACTCTCATTTTGGATTCTCTTCAGTATTGCTTGGGAGAGTACTAGGAGGAGTTTCAGTGATTTTCTTACTCAGTTGGCCCACTTGTGCCTCCAAATTTCTGATGGAGGATCTTGTTTCACTCATGAAACTTAAAGTGGCCTTAGACAGATCAGAGACTATGTTTGCTAAACTAGAAGTGCTCTGCTCAAAATTCTCTATCTGTTGCTGAGAAGATGATGGAAAAGGCTTGCTATTGCTGAGCCTATTTCTTCCACCATTATTAAAGCCTTGTTAAGGCTTTTGTTGATCCTTCCATGAGAAATTTGGATGATTTCTCCATGATGAATTATAGGTGTTTCCATAAGGTTCACCCATGTAATTCATCTCTGCTATTGCAGGGTTCTAAGGATCATAAGCTTCTTCTTCAGAAGATGCCTCTTTAGTACTGTTGGATGCATTTTGTCATCCATTCAGACTTTGAGAAATCATGTTGACTTGCTGAGTCAACATTTTGTTCTGAGCCAATATGACATTTAGAGCATCAATATCAAGAACTCCCTTCCTCTGAGGCATCCCATTACTCACAGAATTCCTCTCAGAAGTGTATATGAACTGGTTATTTGCAACCATGTCAATGAGTTCTTGAGCTTCTGCAGGCATTTTCTTTAGGTGAATAGATCAACCTGTAGAATGGTCCAGTGACATCTTGGAGAACTCAGATAGACCATAATAGAATATATCCAGAATGGCCCACTCTGAAAGCATGTCAGAAGGACACCTTTTAGTCATCTATTTGTATCTTTCCCAAGCTTCATAGAGGGATTCACCATCTTTTTGTTTGAAGGTCTGAACATCCACTCTAAGCTTGCTCAACTTTTGAGGAGGAAAGAACTTAGCCAAGAAGGCCGTGACCAGCTTATCCCAAGAGTCCAGGCTATCTTTAGGTTGTGAATCCAACCATATTCTAGCTCTGTCTCTTACAGCAAAGGAGAAAAGCATGAGCCTGTAGACTTCAGAATCTACTCCATTAGTCTTAACAGTCTCACAGATCTGCAAGAACTCAGTTAAAAACTGGTAGGGGTCTTTTGATGGAAGTCCATAGAACTTGCAGTTCTGTTGCATTAGAGCAACTAGTTGAGGTTTCAGCTCAAAATTGTTTACTCCAATGGTAGGGACTGAGATGTTTCTTCCATCAAATTTGGAAGTAGGTGTAGTATAATCAACAAGCATCCTCCATGCATTATTATTTTCGGCTGCCATCTCCTCTTCCTTTTCGAAAATTTCTGTAAGGTTGTCTTTGGATTGTTGTAATTTAGCTTTTCTTAGTTTCCTCTTCAGAGTCCTTTCAGGTTCAGGATCTACTTCAACAAGAATGTTCTTGTCCTTACTCCTGCTCATATGAAAAAGAAGGAAACAGAAAATAATAATAGGGATCCTCTTTACCACAGTAGAGAGATTCCTTTATGTTAGTAGAAGAGGAAAAGAATAGAAGAAGGAAAAGGTAAGAATTCAAACACAAGGGTGAAGATAGGTTCGAATTCTTGAGATGAAAAGAAGTGTTAGTAAATAAATAAATAAATAGAAAAAGTTGAGAGGGAGAGAATTTCGAAAATTAATTTTGAAAAGATAAGTTAGTGATTTTCGAAAATTAAAGGAAGAAATAAAATTAAAATTAAAATTTGAAACAATTAATTGATTAAAAAGAATTTTGAAAAGGAGGGAGAAAATTTTCGAAAATTAGAGAGATAAAATTAGTTAGGTGGTTTTGAAAAAGATAAAAATAAACAAAAAGTTAATTAGTTAGTTGAAAAAGATTTGAAAATCAATTTTAAAAAGATAAGAAGTTGGAAAACACATTTTAAAATCAAATTTTTGAAAAAGATATGATAGAAAAGATATTTTAAAAAAGAATTGATTTTTAAAATTAAAATTTGATTACCTGACTAACAAGAAACTAAAAGATATGATTCTAGAATTTAAAGATTGAACCTTTCTTAATAAGAAAGTAACAAACTTCAAAATTTTGAATCAATCACATTAATTGTTAGTGAAGTCTTTGAAAATCATGAATTAAAGATAAGAAAAAGATTTTAAAATTCAAATTAAAAATTTTCAAAAAATAGTAAGAAAAATGAAAACGATTTGATTTTTGAAAAAGTTTTGAAAAGATAAGATTTTTAAAATTGAAAATTTGACTTGACTTATAATAAATAGCTAAGTTTTAAAAATTTTTGACTAAGTCAACTCAAATTTTCGAAATTTTGAGAAAAATAAGGAAAAGATATTTTTTTTAATTTTTAATGATGAGAGAGAAAAACATAAAAATGACCCAAAACATGAAAATTTTTGGATCAAAACCAATGATGCATGCAAGAACACTATGACTTATTTTTAAAAATTTTCAAGAAAAGAAAAATATGCAAGACACCAAACTTAGAAATTTGCAATGCTTAGACACTATGAATACAAAAATGCATATGAAAAACAACAAAGAACACAAAACAAGAAAATTTAAAGATCAAACAAGAAGACTTATCAAGAACAACTTGAAGATCATGAAGAACACCATCCATGAATTTTTGAAAAATGCAAAAATTTTTGAAATATGCAATTGACACCAAACTTAAAAATTGACCCAAGACTCAAACAAGAAACACAAAATATTGTTGATTTTATGATTTTATGAATTTTTTTGGATTTTTTCGAAAATTTATAAATTTTTTTTCGGAAATTAATTTTTTTTGAAAAACGAAAAAAATTAAAAAAAAACTTTTTGAAAAGAAAATTACATAATCTGAGCAACAAGATGAACCGTCAGTTGTCCAAACTCAAACAATCCCCGGCAACGGCGCCAAAAACTTGGTGCACGAAATTGTGATCTCTAACAATGGCATTCAACTTGGTGTGCGCATCTACTAACTCAGCACTTTCTTCACAACTTTGCACAACTAACCAGCAAGTGCACTGGGTCGTCCAAGTAATAAACCTTACGTGAGTAAGGGTCGATCCCACAGAGATTGTTGGTATGAAGCAAGTTATGGTTATCTTGTAAATCTCAGTTAGGCAGATAATAAATGGTTGTGGAATTTTCGAATAATAATAATAATAAATAAATAGAAAATAAAGATAGAAATACTTATGTAGATCATTGGTGAGAATTTCAGATAAGTATATGGAGATGCTTTGTCCCTGTTGAATCTCTACTTTTCTACTGCCTTCCTTCAATCCTTTTTACTCCTTTCCATGGCAAGCTGTATGTAGGGCATCACCGTTGTCAATGGCTACATCTCATCATCTCAGTGAAAAAGGTCCAAATGCTCTTGTCACAGCACGACTAATCATTTGTCGGTTCTCGATCACGTCGGAATAGAATCCATTGATTTTTTTACGTTTGTCATCACGCCCAACAATCGTGAGTTTGAAGCTCGTCACAGTCATTCAATCCTTGAATCCTACTCGGAATACCACAGACAAGGTTTATACTTTCCGGATTCTCATGAATGCCGCCAACAATTCTAGCTTATACTACGAAGATTCTGATCAAGGAATCCAAGAGATATACGTACGGTCTAAGGTAGAATGGAAGTCGTTGTCAGTCACGCGTTTATAAGTGAGACTGATGATGAGTGTCACGGATCATCACATTCATCATGTTGAAGTGCAACGAATATCTTAGAACAAGAATAAGCTTAATTGAATAGAAAATTGTAGTGATTGCATTAAAACTCGAGGTACAGCAGAGCTCCACACCCTTAATCTATGGCGTGTAGAAATTCCACCGTTGAAAATACATAAGTGATGGTCCAGGCATGGCTGAATGGCCAGCCTCCACAAATGGCATATAAATTCGAAAATAGGGTAAAGGACCTGGTCTAAGGACTAGGCATCCAAAGATGTCTAATACAATAATAAAATGTTCTATTTATACTAGACTAGCTACTAGGGTTTACAGAAGTAAATAATTGATGCAAAAATCCACTTTCGGGGCCCACTTGGTGTATGCTTGGGCTGAGCTTGAGCGTTATACGTGCAGAGGCTTCTTTTGGAGTTAAACGCCAAGTTGTAACGTATTTTTGGTGTTTAACTCTGGTTCGTGACGTGTTTCTGGCGTTTGACTCCAGAATGCAGCATGGAACTGGCGTTGAACGCCAGTTTACATCATCTAATCTCGAATAAACTGTAGACTATTATATATTGTTGGAAAGCTCTGGATGTCTACTTTTTAACGCCGTTGAGAGCACGCCATTTGAAGTTTTGTAGATCTAGAAAATCTATTTCGAGTGCAGGGAGGTCAGAATCCAACAGCATCAGCAGTCCTTTGTCAGCCTTCTATCAGACTTTTGCTCAGGTTCCTCAATTTCAGCCAGAAAATACCTGAAATCACAGAAAAACATACAAACTCCTAGTAAAGTCTAGAAATATAAATTTTACATAAAACTAATAAAAACATCCCTAAAAGTCGCTAGATCCTACTAAAACTACCTAAAAATAATTCCAAAAAGCATATAAATTATCCGCTCATCAACTGTTTCTGCGCAGCACCATTGCTTGCCGGTTATCGGCTGAAATGTCCTGGATTTTTGGATTTTCGACCTTATCGCTATTCTACCATTTTTCGAATTCCAATAGGTTGGTGGCAACAGTTGAGAGAATAAAATCCTTTGTTGATTTCAATATAATGCTTTATTGAAAGATCAAATTGCATTCAGACCACTTCACTTTGATTTTGGAAAACCTTTTCCTCATATTTTTTTTTGTCATAATTAACAGATTTTTTTGAGTTTGTTTTTATCTTTTGAGCTCGTTTGAGATGGAATAGATAGAAGTTTAAGGGAATTTGCTGATAAGTGGAGATATTATTAGGCATCAGAAACAACATTGAATGTAGAAAGAAGGTTTTCTATTTTGTAGATTAGAGTATTGGGTTTGAATGTGTGATTTGCATACAGATTGAAAAATTGGAGAGATTGGTAAGGGAGGCAAGAGAAAAATCATTGGATAAGGAGTTTTGCCATAAGCTTATTGCTATGGCCTTCAAGTGAGTTTCACTTGTTTTAGTTATTGTTTAGTTTTATCTTAAGTTAAAGAACCAAATTTTAAGCTTGTATATTTTTGTGTTTCAGTTATTATAATATTAGTTTTTTTCATCTAAAATATTATTCATTGATGCATGATTTGTCTTATTTGGGTCATTAGGGGGATCACAAAAAATTGTTAAAAAGGACAAGAGAGAGTTTCTTGTGTTGAAGAGTTGCTTGTGAAGTAATTGCTGAAGTTGAATACTATTTGAGGTTGAAGGTGAATAGAAGTTGCGGAGAAAAGTTGAGGATTAAGTTACAAGTACAATTGTTAGCTTTACATGTTTGGAGTAATTTAGGATTTTTTAAATTTGCATTTTATGGATTATGACTATGTAAAATTTGTCGAATTCAACTTTTGAAATACATTGTTGCTATTTTTGTAAAATTTGTGGGATTAAGTTTAAATTTGTTGAAATATAATGCCATTTATTATTTTGTTGGTATACACAAATTATTATTTAGAATAGAAATATTTTTTACAATATTTAATAAAAGAAAATTTTGATATTGGAAAGATTATGACAGTTTAAAACAGTCATTAAATACAGGAAAAAACTGTCACAGGAATAAGTAACTTAATAACAGTTTTAAATCGAAAAACTGTCACCAAAAATATTATGACAGTTTAAATAGTCACTAAATATGCTTTAAAACTGTCATAAGAACTAGTAACTTAGTGACGGTTTAAAATAGTCATGAAATATAAGGAAAAACTGTCACAGGATTTAGTAATTTAACGACAGTTTCAAAACGTCGCGAAATATAGCATAAAAAACACCTTTACAAGTGTTACAAATTAGTGACAGTTTTATACTTCAAAAACCGTTACAAACAATTTAGCGGCACTTCTTACCAACGGTGGTCCAAAACCGTCACTATGTCAGCTGGTGACACTCAAATCTGTGACATTTTTTAACCGTCGTAAAACTATTTAGTGACAATTAAAACCGTTGCCAAGCATTAAAAAAACCGTCGCCAAAATGCTATTTTGTTGTAGTGATCTTTATTGATAAATGGATCTCTTGAACGTGCTTAGCAAGAATTAATATATTAACTTTTGACAATTTAACAAAAAGAGTATTTATTTTAAATATTTATATGAAATCAAGTTTAATCATGAAATAAAATGTTAAGAACACTAAAAAAAATAATTTAATCAATACTCTGATCCTCTTCTAATTTTTATCATTAGTAAGTTTGAAAAAAAGATAATAAATTATGATAATAAAAGAACATTGATTAAAAAGTATATAAATGAAATAAAAAATGAGAAAAAAGAATTGAATATTTATTTTTATTTTTTTTGTTTTGCAATGCAACCAAAAATTAATAAGTTATACAGTGGTTTATGTGTAATTTCTTATAATAAGTGGAAATGGGTTAGAATCTCGTTCTTTATATTTTAAATAATTTCTTTTACAAAAAAAATATTTCATTTATTAAAAAAAGTTATATATCACTTATAAATAATAAAGATAAATTAGATATAAAACTAGAGAAAAGGATTAGATATATTTTATGTCTAAAGTTCAATCCCAAATAATCTTAATAAATAATAGAAATATAAATAAATGAGTTTCTATAATTTCTAAATCAATATAAAAAGTGATGTAACATGTTAAAAAAATCTTTTTTTCCTTTGCTTAAAACTAAAATATATGGTCTAAAGATATTTCTATGAATAAAATATAAATTTTAATGTATGTTTAAGATCTAATAGATTTAATAATTTGTACCAATATACCCCCACACCCCTCATAAAAGAGGAAGAACAATAAAATACCACAAAAGAGAAAAAAAAATATCACATAGAGATGTAAAAAAAAAACTAAAATAAACTAAAAGATAAAACAGAGAAAAAATAAAAAATGAGATGATAGAAATGGCGAAGAAAAAGGTAAGAGATGAAAGAAAAGGGGATGAGAGGAAGGCAAAAAACGTTAGAAAAAAACAGAAGTAAAGAGAAAGGAATAAAAATGAAAGAAAACAAAAGAAGAAAGAAAAATGATAATAAAATAAAAAAGTGGAAGAGAGAAGAGAAAGGCCATTGCTTTGCAAGGTTAGTGGTGGAACCCTCCTTTCAAGGCAACAACAAAGACGAAAAAGAGAAAGCAAGTTGAAACCCTACGAGAGAAATAATAATGAACTAATATAAAGAGATGAGCGAATTTGTATTATATTTTAAATGGTTTTAATTGATCGACTTTATGTAATTAATTGTGTGTAGTATAGTGATAATTTAGGAACTACGTTTTTTTAAGATCTTGAGATCATACCTTAGTCCTAGGTAGATCCATAATTTATATAATATGATTATGCTTTAGAAAATCATTCTTGTTGTACTAACACACACATATTTATATTTAGGTAAAGTATACTTTTTCTATAATTTACCCAAAAGTATACAAACACTTACATATTTAGAAAATCATTTTTGTTGTCTCAAAAATTTTCGATTTGCATCAAATATATTCTTGATGGTTAAATTTTTAGAAAAGTTAAGACCAATTTAACAATAATGCATGAAAATTATACTTGATTTACTTGTGTTAAAGGTTGTTCTTATGAAATTGTTGTTGAATTGGTCTTAAAAATTTTGAAAAATTAGCTGTCAGGGATATATTTGATGCAAATAGAAATTTTTTGGAACAAAATAAAACTTAGAGATATTTTTAAAACTTTTGTCAAACTTTAGAAAAAAAATACTTTACCCTTTATACTTTCAAACACACTTCACGATCTAACACTTCCACTTAACTTTCACATACTCGTCCTTTATTCACAAATATTTGCGCCACATACACCTCTTTCATACATATAAACAAAAATTTTATTCACACATTTATTTCAAAAAATAACAAATAAACATATCACAAACATGAAGAACGAAGATTGAAAAAAATAAAATACGTATAAAATAATAATAAACCAGAAAAACTTAACTTCACTGATTTTCTGATATGCTTCTAAGTAAAAGATTTTTTTGTGATAAAATTTTTAGATTTCTTCCTCAAATTATTTTAACAATGATGATATATGAACTCTCCTCTTTGCACTTTATTTTTTTTAACTTTCTATTTGAAAATTTTTGTCCTTAGGTCCCTTTTTTTTAACCCTTCTTTTACTCTTGTACTAAATTGTTTGTGATAATATTTATAAGAAAGATGCTCATTCATTAATGCAAATTGAGGCAAAAAATTCTATCACCTGCACATATTTTGGCGAGTATTTTTAATGATTGTTTGCAAATAAGTTGATGATAGCCTTATTTTTCAAGATCTTGGTGCTGCTAATTTTATTAGAAGATCCTATTTCTGATTTTGATTTGCTACGAGTATGCTACTTTTGATTTTTCATACTTTTGATTTTTTTTTATTATTTTTCTTTTGAATATTGATGTAAGAAAAAATATTGAAATAAAATATTTTATTTTTATGATATTTTTGTTTTTATTTTTCTAAATAATAATAATAATAATAATAATAATAATAATAATAATAATAATAATAATAATAATAAGTTTTTATGTGAATAAATTTAGATATCAACACCAAAATTTTTCAACCTAATTCACAAAGTTCTAACCATTCATCCACGAATAAAATAAAAAGTGAATTACAGCTATGTCAATTAGGTCATTCCAACCATTTTAATTACAACTATTTATGTTCAAGTATGTAATTCAAGATTGACATAGATTATAAGTCAAAGTCAAATAACTAAATTACTCTATTTTTAACCTAGATAATTCATCAAATACTTAAAGTATCTAAATAAGCATAAACTTGCAATTAATAAAATTGTAATTCTAAAATCACCAAATTTACAATAAACATAAAACTAACATCAAGACAATACCCAAAAAAAAGTAATTCATTAAACTTAAATAAAAGGTTCAAACATAAAGCACTCATAACATTAATTGAAATAATGTGGGAAAAAATTGCAAACCATAAAAAGAATGAAGAAGATGAACAGTTGAAAGTTTGATTTTTTTCGTCGTATATCCTTAAAACTTTGATGTATTGGAAGCATTTTTGGGATCCAAAATGCAAGTCACGTGCTTTATTATAGACGTATGTGAATACATATACGCGCGACTCATTTTCTTTGTCCAATACAGACATATGCGTACTATGTTGAAGCACTGAATGTTAGTTTTTTTATGCTGCTAAAAATGTCCCATTTAGACTTTTATAGCTCAAGCTATATCAAATTAATGCGAAAATACCAGGATTGACAACATGAAATATTCTTGCCACTAATCATTGGTTGTGAATTACATCTATAATCATTGAGAACTGGAAAAGTTTTCAACATAAAAGGTTATAGAGTTGGAGTTTTTCTTTTCAACAACTCTAGGTTTGTTCCAATTCGATTAGTATAGCTCTTTGTGATGCCTTTTTTTATAAATATATCTTGTATTTCAACACAAAAAAATTAAACAAAATTTATCATGGACAGCAGTTTGATATTAAACCAATTATACTCAAAATAAAGACAAAATTCATTCAAATTATTAATTATTATGATTGGAGAGGAGAATTCAAATGCAACTAAAAATTACATAAAAAATAGAAAAAAATTTATTTAAATCAAAGTAAATGTATACATTTTCTACTTAATAAAATGACTTCTATTAACCTGTCATTGCCTATCATCATTGTGGTTTTGAACAAAAAAATGTGTAAGAGAAGGAGAAATGAAAGGAAACAACCCCTAGGTGTGAATATGAGGATGCGAAAATGATATATGCAAGAAGAATTATAAGAAAAAGAGATGAGATCAACACAAGAGAACTGAAATAAATAAAGAGAAAACAAAAGAATGGAAGAGTAATCCTATCCTATTTTTTTCAATTTTTTAAGAACAAATTTTGTAAGTAAACTTGTAAAGGTATAGGAGGATATTTAGGACAAGTTGAAAAAATTATATATAATTGTTTCTGGTTCAAGACTAATAAAATTCAGTTGAGGTGTATAAATACTCATTTATATAAACTGAAAGCTTTATTCCAATATCAATCTCAGTTTTTTTTTCTCTGGATTCTTCTTGCTTTCTCTCTGCCATCATTCTCATATGGCATCAAAAGAACTCCATGATCTATGTCCGAAGTAGTAGACAATACTACACTTGAGGTGTAAGCCACCAGTCCTACCACTACTTCAGCTAAACCATTCATTATTCCACTCAAATCTATGAAGAAACAAGGATCAACCTCTGAATATCTTCTTTAGATATAGAAAATTGTTAACTCTTCAGTAGTGACAGAACCTCTTCATATTTATTCTGAATACACTAGTGTAATTTTAGATAGTCTCAATGCTAATTATGAGTCTTTCATCATTTTTGGGACTACAAAAGAACTACCATGTGTTATTCTTGATCTTGAGACACTTTTTATTACCTAAGAAGACATAAGTGACCACTTTCACAAACTAGATTCCAATATGGTTCACGTAAATGTCACTCGAACCACTTCATCAAATATCAAGTATGGCAGAAGATCTTGTGATGTTCTTACTTGAGGCCCCTTTAGGTGTAGAGGTTATGAAGGCAGGACCACATATACTGACAGAGGTTCTTGACCTCCACAAGTCACCCTTAATGTCAAATGTATGGATTATTAGGACATGTAGTAAGCTACTATTTCTTCTAATTTGATTAAACTTTTCTATATGCTCAACAACATACTCTTTTTTTTCCAATGCATAATGCATTTTCACCACCATCCTTTCACAATTTAAAAGCACTCATAGTCACCCCCTCCTCAATTTTTGGTCCTTCATGGTGTGTGGATTCAAGAGCTATACATCATTGCACCCCTGATGTCTTCAACCTTTATCAATAATAGGAATATACAGTCAAGAACTGGTTTATATGGGTAATGTCTCAGGTATGTTAATCAAGCATATATAAAATTCTATTTGCATCACATCCCCACTTTTAAATCTTACAACTTATATGATTTGATTCATATTTCTTCTCTGCAATAAGGTTGATAGAGGAATGTATCATTTTGAATATGTCCCCCACACCCGACCCGAAGCACGCGCGACTGGCCACAAAGCGGCTCGAGTCACCACGCCCAGCAAACGATCGGGTCGGTACCCTCGAGGCGGGACTCGAAACCCCCGACCCGGAACCTGGAACGTCCTGCCCTTCTCCACGTGGACTAGGGCAGCTCATGGAAACATCCTGGCCAGTGGGCTAGGTCACCTATGGGCCCTCCCAGCGCAGTATATGAGGGAAGAGGTCAGCTCTTCCCCCAAAAGTATGTGACATCTTACCCAATTCGGCTATCATCTCGTACGGACGCTGACTTGATCATCGAAGTGTCCTTGCAGGTGGCCATCCCTCCCGTCCATGCTGTCTCCGACGTCACCAACTTCCAGCTTACATCTCTACTCCCGCTCTAAGTCCATTCAAGGCCTCATCCACTTATTCTCTCCACACCAACTGACCCGTCGAGTAGCCACGGTATCCTAGGTAACGAACATTGGCACCGTCTGTGGGGACCCTGAAGCAAATATGGAGCGACTCTCCACGTTAGAGAAACTTCGCGAAGGAGGAAGGGTTCGCCTGCGTAGGGCGAGTTCGACAGCTCGCACCGACAAACAACCACGACCCTCCGCTCAGCCAAACTAGCCAATCTACACCAAGACCCCTGAAAGACGTCCCTTCAGAGGGACGGGAGCCGACAGCGCTAAGATTATGCAAGAGCTTAGACACAGAGTGCAAAACCTTGAAAGGGAGCTAGCAACGAGGAGCCAATCCCACAGAGACGTCAGCCAATCCCGCGTCCACTCCCCCTCCCGAATATATGAGAACCGAGAAAGGAGTTCAACAAAACACGAAGATGAAACGCACACACAAACGACCTCCCGCTCTACCCGAGGTAGATCTAAAAACCGCGGGGAGTCCCAAAAGGAAAAAGCCAGAAAACGGCTGGAACCCACCATCATGGGAGCCATTCCTTTCCACCCCTCGATCCTCAAGGTCCGGCTTACAAAAAACTTCGACAAGCCAACGAACACGAGGTACGACGGGACTAAGGACCCCAAGAACACCTCACGACATTTGAAGCAAGAATGAATTTGGAGGGAGTAGGCGACGCAGTCAGGTGCTGAGCATTCCCTGTGACGCTGGCTGGCCCAACAATTCGATGGTTTAATGCACTCTCACAGAGATCCATCACGACCTTCTCAGACATCTCCCAAAGCTTCCTAGCTCGATTCACCACATGCATAGCCAAGGCAAAACACTCAATCAACTTGTTGGGGGTTACCCAAAAACCCGGAGAGCTGACCAGAAAGTTCCTGGACAGAATCAATGATGAATGCTTGGAAATCGATGGCCTCACCGACTCGGTAGCTAGTCTCTGCCTGACGAACGGCTTGCTAAATGAGGACTTCAGAAAGCACCTCACCACCAAGCCTGTCTGGACCATGCAAGAAATTCAAAGCGTGGCTAAAGAATACATCAACGATGAGGAGGTTAGCTAGGTCGTGGCAGCCAATAAACGGCAGCCTTCGAACCCCTCGGCACGGTAGGCCCCTCAACTTGACAGATATAGGGAAGCTCCCAAGGACAGAACCTCGGCAAAACAACCAAAACAACACCCACGGGTAGGGAGGTTCACAAACTACACGCCATTCACGGCGTCCAAAGTGTAAGTCTACCAAGCAGATCGCGGACAAGGGAATCCTGTCCAGACCCAGACCATTGAAAGAAAGAACATGAGGAAACAAAAGCCTTTACTGTGATTACCATAAGAGGTTCGGTCACAAAACACAGGACTGCTTCGATCTCAAAGACGCTTTAGAGCAAGCCATCAGGGAAGGAAATTTGAATGAGTTCTCCCGACTCATATGAGAACCGAGGAAACGAGAGTGAGAATGCTCCGAAGAGGACTGCATCTAGACCGTCAGACCAAGGCAAGAGCCCACAGGGAACGCCGACAACCCCCAACTTTCATGGTCAACATCGTGGTCGGGCACGATACCCCCCAAGTCCAGATCGGCAGCAAAAAAGGATACCCGAGTCCTATCCATCTCAACGGGAGGTCCCGCCGCCTCGAACAGAGAATCCCTGATGATATCTTTCGGTCCAGAAGACCAGTGATTTCACGATCTCTGCGAAAACTCCCCCATGGTAATCACAGTGATGATTGGGACGGGGTTAGTCAGGTGAATCCTTGTTGACACTGGGGCCGACTCCAATATCCTATTCAGGAATGTATTCGACGCCTTGGGACTCAAAGAGTCTGACCTCAAGAGCCACTAGCACGGGGTCATGGGACTAGGCGATAACTATATAAAACCCGACGGGACAATCTCCCTCCCAATTTGCCTAGGAACTGAAGACACCAGGAGGTCGGTTATGGCGGACTTCGTAGTCCTCAGAGACTCCACAGCCTACAACATCATCTTGGGGAGAAAAACCATCAATGAGTTCTCAGCCGTAATATGCACCAAATTCTTAACGATGAAGTTCTTAACGGACAAGAAAGCCGTTGGCTCCATTAGGGGAGACCTAGAAGCAACGGTCGCCTGCGACAACAGCAGTCTCTCCCTAAGGAAAGATTCAAAGAAAGCAGCCGACGTGTTCCTGGCAGACCTGGACGTAAGGATGGAAGATAAGCCAAGGTCGGAACCAGAAAGAGACATGGAGAAGTTCCAAATAGGATACTC
Source organism: Arachis hypogaea (assembly GCF_003086295.3). Taxonomy (NCBI): domain Eukaryota; kingdom Viridiplantae; phylum Streptophyta; class Magnoliopsida; order Fabales; family Fabaceae; genus Arachis; species Arachis hypogaea. The sequence goes on along the minus strand of NC_092037.1, from coordinate 51,577,565 downwards.
GGCAGAGCAGTTTACCTTTGTAAACAGGAACCTTCCCCACAAGCTCAAGGGCCCCCTCATGGAGGTCGTCAGGGCGAACGGCGACCTCTTCGCATGGACGCCGTCAGACATGCCGGGGTTGGATATGAAGTTATGTTCCACCGACTATCCGTCAAACCAGACGCCAAACCAGTAGCCCAACGACGAAGAAAGATGTCTCAGGAAAGGGCCGATGAGGTGGCAAAGCAAACAGCTAGGCTACTAGAAGCCGGGTTCATCAAAGAGCTCGAGTACTCAACGTGGCTATCCAACGTCGTCCTCGTCAAAAAAGCCAGCGGGAGTTGGAAAATGTGTGTCAACTATTCCGATCTAAACAAAGCATGCCCAAAAGACTCTTTCTCCCTCCCCAATATCGACACCTTAGTAGACTCAGCGGCAGGGTATCGCTTCCTCAACTCCATGGACGCGTACTCCGGCTATAACCAAATTCCGATGCACCGACCTGACGAAGGCAAAACGGCATTCAGAACGCCAGCAGGCACCTACTGCTACAAGGTGATGCCATTCGGATTGAAGAACGCTGGAACCACCTACCAAAGACTAATGAGCAAGGTCTTCCACTGCCTCATCGGCAAAACGGTAGAAGTGTACGTCGACGATATCCTGGTGAAAACAGTAGAATCGAGCAGTCTGATTGATGACCTCTAAGCCGTCTTTGAGGCACTAAGGAAATTCAAGATGAGGCTCAACCCACTCAAATGCGTATTTGCCATGGAAGCCAGAAAATTCCTAGGCTTCATGATAACACAAAGAGGGATAGAGGCCAACCCAGACAAGTGCAAAGCCGTTCTCAAGATGACGAGCCCGAGATGCGTAAAAGATGTAAAGCGGCTCGCCGGAAAACTCACGGCTTTATCCCGGTTCCTCGGAGCCTCGACAGAAAAGGCCATTCCATTCTTCAATCTAATGAAGAAAGGGATAGCCTTCGAGTGGACCCCTGCGTGCGAAGAAGCATTCAACCATTTTAAAAAGATATTTTCAGAACCTCCTGTGCTCAGTAAGCCCAGAGAAGGAGAACCTCTGTACCTATACCTGGCAGTGACCATACAAGGGCAGTTATACAAACGAAGACTCCACCAACCCTTACTCAAGTGCTTACGCCCCGACCAAACGAACTACTTCATAAGCGAAGTCCATGCGGGGTGTTATGGTCACCATGTCGGAGGAAGGTCGTTAGCGAGAAAGCTCATTAGGGCAGGGTATTATTGGCCCACAATGATGTCGGACGCTCAGGAGTTCGTCAAGAAATACAAAAAATGCCAAGAAAATGTCAACTTCCACAAAGCTCCACCTAAAGAACTCAGTCTGATGATGGCACCACGACCTTTTGCCCAATGGGGAGTCGACCTCCTAGGGCCATTCCTACCCGGCCCCGGGCAATTAAAACACCTGATAATAGCCATAGACAACTACACCAAATGGGTAGAAGCCGAGCTACTGGCCAACATATCTTCAGCTAATTGTAAAAAATTCATGTAGAGAAATGTAGTCACCAGATTCGGAATTCCAGTGTCTATCATATCAGATAACGGGACGCAGTTCACCGACAAGAAGTTCAAAGAGTTCCTATCAAGACTAGGAATCAAGCAGAAGTTCTCCTCAGTCAAGCACCCCCAAAGCAACGGCCAGGTTGAAGCAGCCAATAAAGTCATCCTTAAAGGACTAAAAAAACAACTTGATGGGAAGAAGAGCTCATGGGCAGACGAGCTAGCTTCGGTCCTATGGTCTTACAGAACCTCTCCCAATCATCTACCAACGAAACCCCCTTCCGACTCACATACGGGGTCGACGCATTCATCCCAGTCGAGATCGGGGAGCCAAGTCCGAGGTTACTCCTCAGAGGGGGAGACGAGGCAATCAAAAAAGACCTGGTCGACGAAACAAGGCAGATGGCACACCTGACAAAAACAAAAACAAACAAGAAACAAGAAAACCAAATCCTACTAGCAAAACTAGCAAACAAACCAAAAATCAAGTTATTCACAATATTAGCATATATACAATAACCAATAATAAGCACACATTGCAATTTCCCAGCAACGGCACCAAAAACTTGATGGGATGATTATTGTCGGTTAGGAATTTCACAAAAATAATTCCGTTGATAGTATAATTTCCAACCAACAAACAATCCTCCATCATAGTTTAATTTTAGTTGTCATGAGTGCAAACTAATAAAAATACCGAGAGTATTAAATCTCGCATCGCCTCTCAAAGAAATTGCAATGTGGTATGCGTAATATTGGTTATGAAGTCCATGAGGTGGTTTGCATATAAGAAGATTATAATTTAAATGACGAAATGTAAATCAAACAACTAAGAAAAGCAACTACTAAAAGGAAGCATTCATGGCAAGAATTGAAAATCTAGACTTTCTATCCTAGTCATTAATCATAATACAATACTTAACAAGAGCTAATCTTATTTCATCATCTCCAACATAGGAAGAAGGTATAATGTTATCTTCATATTGAGAGAAAGTCAAATAGGACTAGTTAATCTCAATCCATAAGTTCTAATCAACTTACTAATTGAATTAGCAAAAGATTAGAGTCAATGGAAGTAATATTAATTAACAACTCTAGATCACCAACATAAGTTGAGTATTAATGGCTCAAGGTCACCTAATTTCTTTTTCCAATCCAAGAATGCTCAAAAACTACTCCAAAGTTCAAACAAGCATTTTGTCAAGCACTTGGAAGGCATAAAAGGAAAGCATGGTAAAATAACAAGAAACATAAATTCTACAACTACCCAATGCAAGACAATAACACTAACAACTCAATTAAACATCAATGACATGAAAATATAAAATTGCATTAAAGAAAAACCAAATCCAACAATAGTGTTCACAAACTAACAAGAGGCATAAAAGAGAAATTAACAAGAGAAACTAAGAAGATTGAAGCAAATCAACAAAAAAAGTAAAGAAAACTAAATCAAAACAAGTAATTGAACATAAATCTAAGAAAATACTAAACTAAAACCCCTAATTTCTAGAGAGGATGGAGCTTCTCCTCTCTAGCCTAAGGCATGTTTCCTACACTATCTAATTACTCCCCCCTTGTTCCCTCTTAAATTCTGCATCAAATAACCTCAGAAATGAGTTGGATTTGGGTCCGAAAAGCTCATAAATCGTCCCCAGCGTATTCACTTTAATGGGGTCACGTGACCAACGTCACGCGTGTGCGTGGACGATGCGTGCGCGTCGCTGGCAGATTTACTTTTCATGCATACGCATGGGCGTGGCCTTGAATCCTCCAAGTGCTCATTTCTTCATGAATTCTCCACTTTAAATGATTTTCTCATCACTTCTTCAATCCGATCCTTACCTTATGAGCCTGAAATCACTCAACAAACATATTAAGGTATCGAATGGAATTAAAGTGAATTAAAATCAGCAATTTAAAGGCTTAAAAAATATGTTTTCACTTTTAAGCACAAATTATGGAGAATTGCAAAAACATTGTATTTCATTGAATAAATGTGAGAAAAATTGATAAAACTCACCAAATTCAACACAAGAAAAACCACAAAATTTGAGTTTACCAGGCCGGCGACTGTCGGTCTCTCATTTGTGGCCATCTAGGTAACTTTAGCTTCCGTGGCTAGCTGAGTGACCAAGCACAAAAAGGCGAGGTTGCCAACATAGTGAGCCCACCCCATGTATCGTCTGATATGCCTAGGAAGGTACAGCTCTCCCGTCTAAGACACACCAAACCATGATCGCCATATCAGCAGTAATCCTGGTCTCATGGGTGCTCGACATCACGTAGTTAGACAGAAGCTGCTGCCAAATGCGGGCTTCATTGGTCAAAGAGCGAACAGAAATGAGGAGTCGTCATGTCAAAACCAAATATCCACTGACTCTCAGGTTTGCCAATCGTTGTCCATACTCTATCCCAATCAAAAGTCATCATCTTCCTATCACTTTCAACCACTTCAAATGCATTTTTCCCGCTCGGTCCAAGCAAAAAGTGGAGGGCATGCTCAATAGCCTCCTCAGTAACCAAAATCTTCTTGCCTCTCAAGTGAACTGCATCAAGGGCCCCAGCGTAATAATTAGCATAAAATTTCTTGTCCCACGATGCATTTATTGTCAGGAGTTCCTAACCTAGGAACCTCCAACCCCGCTGAGCAATTCTGTCATCAGTATATATGCTTAGTTCCTCCGGAATTTGGAGTATCCTCTCAACATGCAAGTTCCTCTTTAGGAACTTTTCAAATTTTTGCTCGAAATACATGTGGCTGAACTTGTACATGTCGGTGGAAGGTGTACTTTGGTCCAGTTTGCCTCTCCCATTGATACGCCTCTCATAAATTGCTACATCGGATGCCTCAGTGGATGCTGAGGTCCGTTTCGTCTTTCCAGACCCTGTGGCCTTGCACTTCCCCTTCTTGTCAACCATCTGAAAAACAAGAAAGGAAATGGGGATATGAACATAATCTAAAGGCATTCAAAGTATGGAGACGTAATAAACAGGCAAAAAGCAGATACTGATTTTTAAAACAACATATATGCAAAGTGAACAAATAATGTAAATTTGAATGGAAGCATGCATGAGATTCAAGTTAAACACAAACAGAAACAACTCCCAATCAAATTAAATAATCCAGGATAGCTAACTTGCTTGTTTCTTAAGGATAAAGAGAAGAAAGAAACATTATTGCTATACACGAATAAAAGAGAAAACAGTTGGTTGAAAAAGAAAGTACACAGTAAAAATTTTCCTTAATTCTGAAAATTTTAACACATTCTAAACATTTTATTATCCAAACTTTGTTGAAATTTTCAGAATTAAAGAACGTTTTTACTTTGTACATAACTTTTGACTTTTCTTTTTCAACTAACTGTTTTCTCTTTTCTTCGTGCATAACAACAATGCTCCTTTCTTCTCTTTATCCTTAATAAACAAGCAAATTAGTTATCCTAGATTATTTAATTTGATTGGAAGTTGCTTCCGTTCACGCTAAACTTGAATCTAATGCATGCTTCCATTCAAATTTACATTATCTGTTCACTTCGCATATATGTTGTTCTTTGAATCAGTATCTGCTTTTTGCCTGTTTATTACGTCTCCCACCTCAGCATCCACTAAGACATCCAATACAACATTTTACGACAGGCGTATCGGTAGAAGAGACCGAAAGGACCAGAGTACACCTCCCACCGACACGTACAAGTTCAGCAACTAGTATTCGAAGCAAAAATTTGAAACGTTCCTAAACAGGAACTTGCATGTTGAGAGGATACTCCAAATTCCGGAGGAGCTAAGCATCTATGCTGATGACAGAATTGCTCAGCGGGGTTGGAGGTTCCTAGGTCGGGAACTCCTGACAGTGAATGCATCGTGGGTTAAGGAATTCTATGCTAACTATTACACTGGGGCCCACGATGCAGTTCACTTAAGAGGCAAGAAAATTTTGGTTACTAAGGAGGCTATTGAGCATGCCCTCCACTTTTTGCCAGCATCGAGCGGGAAAGATGCATTTGTAGTAGCAGAAGCTGAGAGGAAGATGAAGACTTTTGATTTGGATAGTGTACTGGCAGCGATTGCCAAACCTGAGAGTTAGTGGATATTTAGTTCTGACACGACGACTCCTCAGGGGATTCATGTTCGCTCTTTGACTAATGAAGCACGTATTTGGCAGCAGCTTCTGTCCAACTAAGTGATGTCGAGCCCCCTTGAGACCAAGATTACTGCTAATATGGCGGTCATGGTCAGTGTGTCTTGAACGGTAGAGAGTTGTATCTTCCTAGGCATATCAGACGATACATGGGGCGGGCTCACTATGTTGGCAACCTCGTCTTTCCGTGCTTGATCACTCAGCTAGCCACGGAGGCTGAGGTTACCTGGATGGCCACAAATGAGAGACCGACAGTCGCCAGCCACAAGAAGGAAATTCCACACTTGAGTTTGCATCTAGACGACGAGGCAGACAGCAACCAACATCTTCTACAGAGGTAGGACCTTCAGCCTTAGCTCCTTCAGACTTAGCGGCACCACCAGCATTCTTATAGCAACTATACCACCTAATCCACCAACTGTTTGACAACATAGCCTGTTCGGAGCGCCACTCCATACGCCACTATGAGCACTTGAGGAGGATCATCCTCTCCGGCGGTACTAACATCCCACTTGAGCCAGATACTCCATCTAAGCATTTTGGTGCGGCGAAGGCCTAGCATGATGAGTTAGAGGAGGCACGAGACCCACTAGCAGACAGTGAAGGTGATGCTAGTGACAACTCTTTCTATTCCGCCTGATTCTGAGTACCGAGGACGGTGCTAATTTTTAGTGTGGGGAGGTCGTCCGACCAATCGGCCGAATTTTGAGTGAAATTTTCTATTCTATTATATGTAATTATGTTGCATATAAATTTCTAAAGTGGATTGATCAATTTACTAATTCAAAATATATATTTTTTATTTTTAAAAATAGTAATGAAAAAATATTTCAAAAAAAAAGTCACTCCATTAGAAACAAAAAGCCACTACTAGAATCTGAAGTCACTCCTTTAGTCTCTTCTAACAAAAAGATATTCTTAAAATATCATAAAGAGTTGACTTCGTAATCGAATGGGAGACGAGTGGTTGAATGATTGTTTGGTTACATATATAGGAAGAAAGACATTCAATCAAGTTGATAATAAAATAATTATTCAACATTTTCAAAATAAAAAAATAAAAAGAGAAGTACCTTCGACCTTTGAAGTGAAAAAATTTAGCGATTAATGTGCACTTTTATTTTTTTAAATTTAAATATATCTTTTGATAGTAATGTGTATTATTTTTGCCCCTTCAACATAAATTTTCTGGATCCGTTACTGATTGTTGAGTTCTTCACTTCTTTAGTCTTTAATGTTGATCCAAGTGTCATAGAAGTGAAGTTGTTCATTTTTATGTAGTTTGAGCTTGAGTTGGTCCTTGATTGACTGATTTTTATGTTGCAATGAGAATTTGCAATGTGAAATGACTTAGTGCTTATGTACATTTGTCTATATTCTTGTGTGTAACATCTTGGGGATGAATTTTGGTATTAATGTTGGAGGATGATGGACCTTTTGGTACTATGCTTAGTATTCAACCTTTTGCCCCCAGTATGGTTACGTTACATTGTTTGATAATTGAGTCCCTCAATTGCTCCTCGCATACCGTGAGAAAGTAAATATAGCTAAACTCAAGGAACAATTAGATGACAAGCGGTCTCAACGAAAATAAAAGCGAAAAAAGGCCACAACTGATCTAAAGGCTGTTTTTAGAGCCTAGTCTGAGGCTCAGGAGAAATTAAGGCGACACATTGATGCTGCCTTAAGAAGAGAGAGAACTACATAAAACAAAAAATAAACTTCAATTTTGAAAGGTTTGTCACTAAAGTAGTAAGAAACGGTATTCCCTTTGCTTTTGAAGCTTATAAGTTGTCATTTTGTCTGTATGTTGTAGGAGTTAGAGAGAGAAAGGTGTTTGCTAGTTGAAACCTTGAGGTCCAAACTGGTATGGCTCTGCTTATGTTTAAGCTACAATATGTATATTTCATAAATAGGTTTGTGCATTCGTTCCATTTTCTTGCAGGAGGATACTACAAAAAAAATGGTTGTGTCTGATAATAAGGTTCACCAATTGGAAACTGAATTGCATGAGAAGCTGACCACTACAAATCAAACAAAAAGGTAAATTATGGTTGTGTGCATTATGTCCCCTTTTCATATTTTGCATTTTCGTTCAACGAGATAGTAACCAAATCCAAAAATATGAAAAGGAGACATAATACACGCACAAAATCATATAACTACCTTTGTTTGATTTGCAGGAATCAGCTTCTCTTCGTACAATTCAGTTTCAACTGGAGGAACCTTATTGTCAAACACAACAATCTTTTACCTAATCCTCCTACAACAAAATGGAACGAAACCACAGACCTATTTATGAAATACACAAATTGTCGTCCATTGTAGGCTAGACATAAATAAGAACCATGTCAGTTTGGACCTCAAGGTTTCAACTAGCAAACACATGACTCTCTCTGACTCCTACAATATACAGAAAGAATGGCAGCTTACTTCAAAAGCAAAAGGAATATAGTTTCTTACTACTTTAGCAACAAAGCCTTCAAACCTAAAGCTTATTTATTGTTTTATGTAGTTCTCTTTCTCTTCTTAAGGCAGCATCAGTGTGTCGTCTTAATTCCTCCTATTAATTCCTCCTAAGCCTCAGAATGGGCTCTAAAAATAGCGGCCTTTAGATCAGTTGTGGCCTTTTTTTGCTCTTTTTTTTCGTTGAGTCCTCTCGTCATCTAATTGTTCCTTGAGTTTAGCTATATTTACTTTTTGACTGCATGTAGATGAGCAACTGAGAGGGACTCAATTATCAAACAGTGCAAGTTGAATACAGCTAGCGTAACCATGCTGGGGCAAAAGGTTTAATACTAAGCATGATACCAAAAGGTCCATCCTCCTCCAACAATCAGTACCAAAATTCATCCGCAGGATGTTACACACAAGAATATAAACACATGTACATAAGCACTAAATCATTCCACATTGCCAATTCTCATTACAACATAAAAATCAATCAATGAAAGAGCTGCTCAAGCTCAAACTACATAAAAATGAACAACTTCACTCTTATGACACTTACATCAACATTGAGGACTAAAGAAGTGAAGAACTCAACAATCAACAATTAAATAGCTCAGAATTATATAGATCATACCTACTTATTATAGCATTTGCTTCAGCACATGACTGCATAGAAGCACTCGCCTTCCATTGATGTCTTCAATGGCATGTTTCTGTTCAGCATTTACTCTATTAACATCGCCTAGTTCCTTGTGATTTAGATCTACACTTTGTTTAAATTTTTTAATTGATAAAGGTAACATTTTGCAACAGACTCCTTGGCTGATTGTAATTCCTATAAAATGGATTGCAGATTAGGTAAGACATTGTAGACCACATATTAATATAACAAAGAACAACTTGAGATTGAACATTCTTATTTTAAAATATGCATGCAGAGTTTTAGGAGAGAACATAAATTGAAAATACATCAGCTACATACATGTTCATGACGATCAGCAGCTAACACGGTTGTCATTACGCAAAGTATCAATTAATACGACCTGATTCTCCAACGGCTTCCTCAGCTCCTGCCAAGAATAAGATAGGATACAATTGACATGAGAAAAAAGAAGGGTAAGAAAGGAAGAGTTTACCATGCTTAGGATATTGCATCCTTTTAAATTAAGGTACTGTGTTTGATCTTTGAAGGCTTCGAAAATCATCAAGAGAAATGGGACCTGATGACAAGTCATCATATACCCATTTTTCAAGCTAATTTCACTTGTTTTGTTAGCATTTATGCACTTTCTTGTATCCTAAGTAAGTGATTTGGAGTGAAAATGCATAACTTCTTTAAATCAAGCAACCACCATGAATTTAGTGTTAATCCATGAGGTTTGAGCTAATTTTAATTGAATTTTAATTGATTTATAAGCCTCTTGAATTTAGTGATACTTGGAGTGGTTGTTTTGGTTTATTGTAGGTGAAGAAAAGAAAAGAAAAGGAAAAGCGTGGCCTAAGAAGTGTAGCCCAAGGAAAGGAAAGCGTGGCCAAAGCAATAGGAAGCGTGCCGCATGCAAAGGGGGAGGCAACATTGCCCTCCACAAGGGCACACTGCCCTCTAGGAGGGCAACATAAGAGAACCAAGAAGAGAAGGCAACTCTGCCCTGCCCACTACAAGGGCAGAGCACAAAATGGTGCCTTGGAACCAAGAAGAAGAGAACCTTGCCCTGCCCTCCACAAGGGCAGTATCGGGCTCTCCAAGGAAAGAAATCAAAGGAAAAATGCCTATGATGCATGCCACAAGGATCGAACAAGGAACCATGAGGAAGCTAGGACTTAAGGTTGATTGCCGTGCCAAGAAACCAAGAAAAATGATGAGCGTGTGCTTCTGCCGTGTTTCGAACACGGGACGTGAAAGAGGGAACATTGCCCTGCCCTTGGCGCGGGCAGGGCAGCATCTTGTGTGTGGCGCACCAAGAAGCAAATCTGGCGCACCATGGCACGTTCCTGGCAGCATCTGGCGCACCATGGCACGTTCCTGGCAGCATCTGGCGCACCATGGCACGTTCCTGGCAGCATCTGGCGCACCAAGCTCGATCCTGGCAGCACCAAAATTTCCTGCCCTGCCCTCCGCGAGGGCAGGGCAGCATCCTATGCACCAAGGAAATTTCTGGCGCACCAACTTTTGATTCTGGCGCACCAATTCCTGATTCTGGCAGCACCAAAGCAATTTCTGGCGCACCAACTTTTCCTGCCCTGCCCTTGGCGCGGGCAGGGCAGCATCTCACGCACCAAGGCCGCACCAGCTTGCACCACGGACGCACCACAACGCACCAATTTTCTGCCCTGCCCTCCACAAGGGCAGGGCAGCCTCCTGGGAGTCACAATTTTGGGCCGAAAAATTCAATTAAAAATCCAATTGAATTCATTTCTTCACCAATTCAAAAGCCCATCCAAATCCCAATATCCAAGAATAGAAAGTGTATAAATAGGAGTTAGTTTGATGTAATTAGGGACTTTTACACTTACTTTTGAATTTTACTTTTACTTTCACCTTTCTTTTGAGCTTTGGCAATTGTTCTTGGGTAACTTGACTGAGAATTCTGAGAATTGGGGAGGAGAATTGATCTCTCTTCTTCCTCATTCTTGCCTGAGCACTTCTAATCTTCTGTTTCTGAGTTTTGGGTGTGTGAAATTGAGGAAATTCTGTCTCAATTCACATCTAAAATCTCTTCAAATCCTTTTCTGCATAATTGAATTTGATTTCTGTTCTTCTACTGCTTCTCCTTTAATTTTCTGTCAATTACTTTGTGAACTTGGATCTAGGAAGGCAAATAGAGATCTAGGCTCTGCTACCTAGTCTCTTGAGACCTGAGACCACAATTTACTTTTGGTTCTTCTGTGAACCTCTACTGCATTTTATTTCCTTTCTGTTTGAATGCTTATTGCTTCTGATTCAATTTCTGCTCAATCAATTATTGCAATTTACTTTCTCTTTGTTTAGATTCTGCAATCCCAGTCCTCAAATCCCTTTTACATTCAAGCAATTTACATTTCTTGCCATTTAAGTTACTGCAATTTATATTTCTTGCACTTTAAGTTTCAGTCATTTAATTTCTTGTTCTTTAAGATTCAGTCTATTTACTCTCCTGTTCTTTAATTTACTGCAATTTCCCCTCTCCCTTTACATTTCAAGCACTTTATCTTCTGTCAAATACAACCCACTTAACCAAAACTTGATTCGCTTGACTAAATCAACCACTAAACTAAAATTGCTCAATCCTTCAATCCCTGTGGGATCTGATGTGTGGAAAACGATCCAACACAAAACTCACCGGCAAGTGTACCGGGTCGCATCAAGTAATAATAACTCACATGAGTGAGGTCGATCCCACAGGGATTGAAGGATTGAGCAATTTTAGTTTAGTGGTTGATTTAGTCAAGCGAATCAAGTTTTGGTTGAGTGGGTTGTATTTGACAGAAGATAAAGTGCTTGAAATGTAAAGGGAGAGGGAAAATTGTAGTAAATTAAAGAACAGGAGAGTAAATAGACTGAATCTTAAAGAACAAGAAATTAAATGACTGAAACTTAAAGTGCAAGAAATGTAAATTGCAGTAACTTAAATGGCAAGAAATGTAAATTGCTTGAATGTAAAAGGGATTTGAGGACTAGGATTGCAGAATCTAAACAAAGAGAAAGTAAATTGCAACAATTGATTGAGCAGAAATTGAATCAGAAGCAATAAGCATTCAAACAGAAAGGAAATAAAATGCAGCAGAGGTTCACAGAAGAACCAAAAGTAAATTGTGGTCTCAGGTCTCAAGAGACTAGGTAGCAGAGCCTAGATCCCTATTTGCCTTCCTAGATCCAAGTTCACGAAGTAATTGACAGAATATTAAAGGAGAAGCAGTAGAAGAACAGAAATCAAATTTAATTATGCAGAAAAGGATTTGAAGAGATTTTAGATGTGAATTGAGACAGAATTTCCTCAATTTCACACACCCAAAACTCAGAAACAGAAGATTAGAAGTGCTCAGGCAAGAATGAGGAAGAAGAGAGATCAATTCTCCTCCCCAATTCTCAGAATTCTCAGTCAAGTTACCCAAGAACAATTGCCAAAGCTCAAAAGAAAGGTGAAAGTAAAAGTAAAATTCAAAAGTAAGTGTCAAAGTTCTCAATTACATCAAACTAACTCCTATTTATACACTTTCTATTCTTGGATATTGGGATTTGGATGGGCTTTTGAGTTGGTGAATAAATGAATTCAATTGGATTTTTAATTGAATTTTTCGGCCCAAAATTGTGACTCCCAGGAGGCTGCCCTGCCCTTGTGGAGGGCAGGGCAGAAAATTGGTGCGTTGTGGTGCGTCCGTGGTGCAAGCTGGTGCGGCCTTGGTGCGTGAGATGCTGCCCTGCCCGCGCCAAGGGCAGGGCAGGAAAAGTTGGTGCGCCAGAAATTGCTTTGGTGCTGCCAGAATCAGGAATTGGTGCGCCAGAATCAAAAGTTGGTGCGCCAGAAATTTCCTTGGTGCATAGGATGCTGCCCTGCCCTCGCGGAGGGCAGGGCAGGAAATTTTGGTGCTGCCAGGATCGAGCTTGGTGCGCCAGATGCTGCCAGGAACGTACCATGGTGCGCCAGATGCTGCCAGGAACGTGCCATGGTGCGCCAGATGCTGCCAGGAACGTGCCATGGTGCGCCAGATTTGCTTCTTGGTGCGCCACACACAAGATGCTGCCCTGCCCGCGCAGAGGGCAGGGCAATGTTCCCTCTTTCACGTCCCGTGTTCGAAACACGGCTGTGGCACACGTTCTATTAATTTTCTTGGCTTCTTGGCACGGCAATCAACCTTAAGTCCTAGCTTCCTCATGGTTCCTTGTTCGATCCTTGTGACATGCATCATAGGCATTTTTCCTTTGATTTCTTTCCTTGGAGAGCCCGATACTGCCCTTGTGGAGGGCAGGGCAAGGTTCTCTTCCTCTTGGTCCCAAGGCACATTTTGTGCTCTGCCCTTGTAGTGGGCAGGGCAGAGTTGCCTTCTCTTCTTGGTTCTCTTATGTTGCCCTCCTAGAGGACAGTGTGCCCTTGTGGAGGGCAATGTTGCCTCCCCCTTTGCATGCGGCACACTTCTTCTCTCTTTGGCCACACTTTCCTTTCCTTGGGCTACACTTCTTAGGCCACGCTTTTCCTTTTCTTTTCTTTTCTTCACCTACAATAAATCAAAACAACCACTCCAAGTATCACTAAATTCAAGAGGCTTATAAATCAATTAAAATTCAATTAAAATTAGCTCAAACCTCATGGATTAACATTAAATTCATGGTGGTTGCTTGATTTAAAGAAGTTATGCATTTTCACTCCAAATCACTTACTTAGGATACAAGAAAGTGCATAAATGCTAACAAAACAAGTGAAATTAGCTTGAAAAATGGGTATATGATGACTTGTCATCACAACACCAAACTTAAATCTTGCTTGTCCCCAAGCAAGCATCAAAACTAAGAGTAAATGGAATGAATAAGAAAAGGATATTTATCCTTATTATGCAGATAGCAGAACTTGATATATGGGGCATTTATGCAGACAATGACAACTCAATTATTGTTGCTGTTACATGATATACATTTTGCATCAAAGGTTTGCTAAACTTGCTGTTATAAGACTCACTTTTTGATTCCTCCCTTGCTAACTTTTCTTGGCTTATAATGCTTAACAAGCTTATTATTCTTTTGGAGGTTTGGTGTCAAATGTTGCAGTAATAGCCTTTGGCTTTATTTTTTTTTCTTTCTTTTACTCAACATCTCTCCACCACAGACACTTGGCTCACTAATTCTTCCTAGGATCATTGATGCCCAGCATCTCTTTGGATAACTAAATGTTCTGTATCTAAGTTGCTCTTTATTGTGGATTTTCAATTGGCCATCCCAAATCAGTTGATCTAAGTGACCGGGTTTTAAAATACCCCTTAGAATTTACTCATCCAAGCAGATCTTAGTACAAGAACACCACAGGCATATGTCCTAAGGTTCAAGCTATTGGTGTCCAACCTTTATTCTTTATTTTTCTTGCCATTTTGGCTTTTTCTTTCCCTTTTCTTTCTGTTTTTGTTACCAAGGGCTTTTTCATTACTGATAAGAGTCTTTGTAACAGCAAGTTAACTCACAATTGGATGAGAATGATATTATGCAACAATTATTTCATGAGTTATGCATTTAATCAAACACATATACCACCACCAACTTCCATTCATATTTATGCAACATTGGATATTTCACTTTTCAATTCAAACCAAACTCTTTTATTTAAGCATATGGGAAACAAAGCAATTTTCAAGCTAAGTGATGGATAACAAGCATTATGCAGATTTAGCATTTTTCTAGCTATTTATTAACTAACTAAAATGAAAAGCAAAGAACAGAAATTGCATAAAGTAAAAGAAATAATTGATGGAGGCATATCATGTTTCAGACATGCATCTCCTTATTAGAGACATGAAAGAGGAAATATGAAAGAGCTTTGCCACCTTCTAATGATCATGGCTGCTGCTTGATTCTCCCTTCTTCTTCTTTCTCTTCCCTGTCTTGGAATAATCTCGGATCTCTTCACCAGGACATCTTCTACCCCAAACAGAATCTAAGAGTCCTGAGAGCCCAAAATCTTCCAATCTTTTAAAGGTTGACTCAGTGTATTGATGAGATTTTGCTTGTTGCTTGGCTAAGAATTCAGGGCATTGTTCAAATGGCTTGATCTCAGGATTGAGTGTTGGCAGATTGTGGGTTAAGTACTCCAACCTTGCTTGCATGTTTTCATCATACTCCATTCTTTGTACGTGTCTAACTTCTCCCATGGTATGATGAACATTCTTCCATTGATACAGGGTGTGACTATATTCCCTTGCTTTAACTTGACTAAAATACAGCTTATCATATGATTCTTTGAATTCTTTGTATTGCTCTTTTTGTCCTTCAAGAATCTGTGCTTGAAATTCTTGCTGCTGAGTCATCATTTGTTGTTGCCATCTCTCTTGTTTCTCCTCCATTTGATGCTGCCAAGCCTCTCGTTCCTCTTTTTCTTTCAAAAATTGCTCCATAAATTCAGGATGGGGCTCTAGATATTTCTCTTGGCCCTCCTGATTTTGGCCTTGTTGGGCCTGCATGAGTTGATTTTGACCTTGTTGAGCCTGCATGAGTTGCTGAGATAGTTCTTCAATTGATCTTTGCAATTGGCTCATATCTATGGCATCATAAGCTTGATTTCGTCCTTCCTCTCTTTGTGATCTCCTTTGTCTAGGAGCTACTACCCCTTCTTGGTCTTCTTCTTCATTCGTTCCCTCCATGCTCTTCTTGGTAATCCATTTCCCTTTCTTCACTTTTGTTGTGTCCTCATCTTCAAAGAGTACGTTAGCTCTGTCACATAGCCTTTGGATGGTGCTTGGATGTCCAAGACCTTTTGATTTGCTTGTGCTATCGGCCATTTCTTGAATACTGTCGGCTATGAGTTGTGCAAGATTGATCTCACCTCCATGCAAGATGCAGTATGTCAAGAGTGCTCGTTTGATTGTGACCCAAGAGGCGTTTCCAGTAGGAAGGATAGATCTCCTCACTATTTCATACCATCCCTTAGCCACAGGAGTAAGATTTATCCTCCTTATGTGACTTGGAATTCCCTTTGAATCTCTTTCCCAATCTGTATTTTCCATGCATAACCCCTGCAGGATCTCATCAGGATTATTTTTTATTTGCAATCTAGCCTCATAACTGGGCTCTGCATAGGTTATGGTTCTCAACTTGAGGGCTCTTGTGATAGCAGCTGGGCTAAAACTCACTTCAACCCCTCTGACATAACTTGTGTAGGGAGCACTATTTTTGTTTTCTTTTGCAGCATTTGCATAGAACTCCCTGATCATTACTGCACTGATGTCAGTCAGAGGAGCACACAAAAGTTCCCACCTTCTTTCTCTAGTAATTTGCCTCATGATGGGATATTCTCCTTCCCTCAAATCAAGGCCTTTCTCATAGATGACATTCTTTGCCTCCATGAACCTATGATATCTCCCTTCATGGAATTGGGATCTAAACTTGCTTGCATCAAATGATGGAGGTTCGGTTACCATAGGTTCTTTTCCCGGCCTTCTTTTTGAGCTTGAGGAGGCCATTGAAATTGAAGTGAAAAGGAAGAGGAAGTGATAGTAGAAGAAATATGTGTTGTGTTTAGGGTGAATTTTGGTTCGGTTTTGATGTGTGAGGTAAGGGAATTATGTTGGTTTTGGAAGTGGAATAGAGTATGGTTTTCATATGAAAGTGGCTTGAATGGGAATGTATATACCGTGTTGGTGCAACGGCTATTAATAGGCCAAGTTTTCAAGCTTTTCAACAAAACCACAATGAATGAATGAAGAAGGAACCGTTAGTGTTCATGAAGGGCTGAGATTGAGTTGGTCATCTCAAGGATTCATGGAATGGACGGTCTGCATGCATGGTTGAGGCTTGACGAGGATCCTCCTCCCATTGGCTGCATGCATTTAGGTGTTCAATGTTGCATGCATGCAAATTCTGTTCCCCATGAACGCGTTCTCCTAGGCACATGTGACCTCCCTCACATAGCTTCTCCTAACCGTGCCCCTCCTTGCGTTTGTCTTAACCTTTTTCTCCTGCATAAATCAAAGCAATCAGCCTTAGATCATAAATATAATCGTTGGCAATCTATTTGCAAGAATAAAATAAATTGTTTTGGTTTGCTTAATAGTTAAAAATTTTTTTGTGATCAATTGTGTCCCTAAATAAAATGTTAAAAGTTGGTGAACACCAAACTTATCTTTTATTGAGGAGATGGCTTAACACTGCAAACCGTTCTCACAATTGATGCATTTTAAAAAAAATTGATGTATGATCCCTTATCTGTATGGTTTTGAGTCCATGATTGGAAAATGATCCTCTGAACATTGTTGCACATGCAGACACCAAACTTAGTGTTTGGTCACATGCTTTATCAAAAGACTTATGCATATGCTCTAAAAGACAATCCTCTTCTTTGAACAATGAACTTGGGTGTGCCTTAAGGTACACCAAACTTAGAAGTTTGCCATGTGCTTCAAAATGATATATGCATTTACCAGGCATGAAAATTCAAAATCATATTCAGAGGAATCATAGCTTATTAAATAAAAGAGAAGACAGAAATCTTAAACCATGGGTTGCCTCCCATGAAGCGCTCTTTTATTGTCATTAGCTTGACATTGACCTCCCTTTAGGGTGGTTGATGTTGGTGATGTCTCAACTTGTCACCTCTCACTGTCAGCTTTCTCTGTGTGCTTTGATGCTCAATTTCCATATGCTCAAGAGAAAGAATTTGGTTGACAGTGTAATAATCTTCTACTCCCTGCTGTTGATATACTAGTTGCACCTTATCACCTTTAGAAAATCCTTCAGTTGGGATTTTCTTGTTCTTCCAACCTTTGTGAGCCTTTTTCTTGCTCTTCATCTTTTTCTTTCTTGTTGATCTTTCTTTCTTGACAGTTACTTGGGTTGTAATACCTTCCTTCTTGCTTATCACCCCTGCTTCCTTGTGAATCCCTTTTTCTTCTTGCATCTGTTTGTTTTTCTGTTCTACTTCCTTGTCAGTCGATTGCTTTGGAAGAAGATCATCACTCATTTTGCTTGTTTCTTCTTCCTTTTGTAATTCTGGAAAGACTTTCAGGATGATGCTCTCCTCATGCATCTTGAGGGTTAACTCTCCTTGCTCTATGTCCACAATGGCTCTAGCAGTGGCCAAAAATGGTCGACCAAGTATTATGGAGTCATTTCCATGTTCTGAAGAATCCAGGATCACAAAATCTGCTGGATAGATAAACTTGTCAACCTTAACTAAAAGGTTCTCAATCAGCCCTTTAGGATATACTATTGATTGGTCCACCAATTCCAAAGACATCTGTGTTGGTTTCACCTCCTCTA
The DNA here is from genome assembly GCF_003086295.3 of Arachis hypogaea. NCBI lineage: Eukaryota > Viridiplantae > Streptophyta > Magnoliopsida > Fabales > Fabaceae > Arachis > Arachis hypogaea. The sequence continues at coordinate 51,559,513 of NC_092037.1, read as the reverse complement.
TGCCAAGCTTTTTCACTAAAGAATATGGGATTAGATTTATGCTTGCTCCTAAATCGCACATCCCCTTGTTAATGAGTAGGTTTCCAATAGTGCATGGTAAGAAGAAACATCCAGGGTCTTCAAGCTTGGGAGGGAGTCCCTTTTTAATGAGTGCACTGCATTCTTCACTGAGCATTACAGTCTCCTTTTCATTCCACTGTCTCTTCTTGTTGATGAGCTCCTTTAGAAACTTGGCATACAGAGGTATTTGCTCCAAAGCCTCTGCCAAAGGTATGTTGATTTCCAACTTTTTGAAAGTCTCAAGAAATTTGTGGAAGTGCTGATCCTTTGTTTCCTTGTGAAATCTCTGTGGATAAGGCAGTGGTGATGTTAAGCTCTTCTCCCCTTGATGCTGTTTTGGAATTGCTTCTTCCATGATTTGTTTTCCTTTCTTCAAATTCTGTGGCTTGTTGTTCTCTTCTGTGAGTTCTCCTGGGACATTCTTGGTCATCATGTCCTTGTTGATGGCTTCATCATTCTTTGTTGGCTCAGTGTCATTATGCTTGGTTGCCCCTTGGTTACCATCTGTTAACACTTTTCCACTTCTCAGTTGCACGACCTTGCATTCTTCCTTTGGGTTGGGAATGGTGTCACTAGGTAATGAACTTGATGGCTTCTCAACAGAAATCTGTTTGGAGATTTGTCCAATCTGCCTCTCTAGGTTCTTCATGGAGGCTTCTTGGTTCTTGGTTGTCAATTCTTGGTTCTTCATCATTTTCTCCATGAGTAGCTCTAGATTGGTAATCCTCTGTGAGTCTTGTGTAATTGGTTGGTTTTGGGGTGTTGATGGATGATGATAGGTGTTTTGATTTGTTGGGTGGTTGTTGGGTGGATAATGGTTAGAATTTGGGTAGTTGTTTTGTGGTTTTCTATATGTATTTTGGTTAGTGTTTGGCTGGGGGTTGTGGTTTGTGTTTTTCCAATTGTTCTGGCTTGTGTTTCTTTGCCATGGTTGTTGGTTTTGATTATGGTTGTCTCCCCATCTGAGGTTGGGATGGTTCTTCCAAGATGGATTGTAAGTATCCCCATAGACTTCATTTGTTCCAGGATTTTGGTTGTGCATGTATTGGACTTGCTCTTGCTGTTGCTCCTCTTGAGTTTCTTCATTTTGCACCCAAGTGGTTGGTGGTTGGCTTGTGGTGCTCACTGCTGCCACTTGCAAGCCATCAATTCTTTTGGCCATTTGCTCAAACTGTTGTTGAATCTGCTGCTGCATCATCTTGTTTTGAGCTAAAATTGAATCCACTCCTTCCAACTCCATTACTCCTCTTCTCTGTGATGGTTGGCGTTGTCTTTGATGAGCAAAGAAATATTGGTTGTTGGCCACCATATCAATGAGGTTTTGAGCTTCCTCTGTGGTTTTCATGAGTTGTAATGAGCCTCCGGCAGAGTGATCAAGAGCTTCTTGAGCTTTAAGAGTGAGTCCTTCATAGAAATTCTGCAACTTGTCCCACTCAGTGAACATCTCTGGTGGACATTTCCTCAATAAAGCCTTATATCTTTCCCATGCTTCATATAAGTTCTCGGCCTCCAATTGAGTGAACGTTTGAACCTCAGTCTTCAACCTTAGGATTCTTTGAGGTGGATAGAATTTGGCAAGAAACTTGCTCACCAAGTCATCCCAAATGTTGATGCTTTCTTTTGGAAAGGTCTCTAGCCATTGAGTGGCTTTATCTCTGAGAGAAAATGGGAAGAGCAGCAACTTGTAGCTATCAGGAGGTACACCATTGGTTTTCACCGTGTCACAGATTCTCAAGAAGGTAGACAGATGTTGATTTGGATCCTCCAAAGGCCCTCCTCCAAAAGAACAATTGTTTTAAACCAGAGTGATGAGTTGTGGCTTGAGTTCAAAATTGTTTGCGTTGACATTGGGAGGAAGAATGCTACTCCCACAATGCCTAGCATTTGCAAATGTGTATGAAGCCGAGACTCTTCTCTGTTGTTGATTATTGTTGGCTCCTTCTCCTGGTTGATTGGTATCTCCTTCCATCTCTTGGAATTCCTCCTCAGATTCTTCTTCTCCAATAACGTTCTTCCCTCTTTCAGCTCTTCTTATTCTCCGAAGAGTTCTTTGATCAATTTCAGAGATGATAGGGGAAGATCTTCCTGTACCTGACATACAAACACACAACAATAATCACACAAACTCAGAAAGCCAATGAAACTTCACTCTATAGCTAGAATGAAGTTTTAGTTAGTTTAAGCAAAAATTCAAACAGTTAGTGTGTTAGTAGGAATTAGAATAACAGAAAAGAAAAAGTGCTTAATCTAGACCTCCACTTCACTTAATCATTGTCAATCTATTTCAATCCCCGGCAACGGCGCCAAAAACTTGATGTGTGGAAAACGATCCAACACAAAACTCACCGGCAAGTGTACCGGGTCGCATCAAGTAATAATAACTCACATGAGTGAGGTCGACCCCACAGGGATTGAAGGATTGAGCAATTTTAGTTTAGTGGTTGATTTAGTCAAGCGAATCAAGTTTTGGTTGAGTGGGTTGTATTTGACAGAAGATAAAGTGCTTGAAATGTAAAGGGAGAGGGGAAATTGCAGTAAATTAAAGAACAGGAGAGTAAATAGACTGAATCTTAAAGAACAAGAAATTAAATGACTGAAACTTAAAGTGCAAGAAATGTAAATTGCAGTAACTTAAATGGCAAGAAATGTAAATTGCTTGAATGTAAAAGGGATTTGAGGACTGGGATTGCAGAATCTAAACAAAGAGAAAGTAAATTGCAACAATTGATTGAGCAGAAATTGAATCAGAAGCAATAAGCATTCAAACAGAAAGGAAATAAAATGCAGCAGAGGTTCACAGAAGAACCAAAAGTAAATTGTGGTCTCAGGTCTCAAGAGACTAGGTAGCAGAGCCTAGATCCCTATTTGCCTTCCTAGATCCAAGTTCACGAAGTAATTGACAGAATATTAAAGGAGAAGCAGTAGAAGAACAGAAATCAAATTTAATTATGCAGAAAAGGATTTGAAGAGATTTTAGATGTGAATTGAGACAGAATTTCCTCAATTTCACACACCCAAAACTCAGAAACAGAAGATTAGAAGTGCTCAGGCAAGAATGAGGAAGAAGAGAGATCAATTCTCCTCCCCAATTCTCAGAATTCTCAGTCAAGTTACCCAAGAACAATTGCCAAAGCTCAAAAGAAAGGTGAAAGTAAAAGTAAAATTCAAAAGTAAGTGTCAAAGTTCTCAATTACATCAAACTAACTCCTATTTATACACTTTCTATTCTTGGATATTGGGATTTGGATGGGCTTTTGAATTGGTGAAGAAATGAATTCAATTGGATTTTTAATTGAATTTTTCGGCCCAAAATTGTGACTCCCAGGAGGCTGCCCTGCCCTTGTGGAGGGCAGGGCAGAAAATTGGTGCGTTGTGGTGCGTCCGTGGTGCAAGCTGGTGCGGCCTTGGTGCGTGAGATGCTGCCCTGCCCGCGCCAAGGGCAGGGCAGGAAAGGTTGGTGCGCCAGAAATTGCTTTGGTGCTGCCAGAATCAGGAATTGGTGCGCCAGAATCAAAAGTTGGTGCGCCAGAAATTTCCTTGGTGCATAGGATGCTGCCCTGCCCTCGCGGAGGGCAGGGCAGGAAATTTTGGTGCTGCCAAGATCGAGCTTGGTGCGCCAGATGCTGCCAGGAACGTACCATGGTGCGCCAGATGCTGCCAGGAACGTGCCATGGTGCGCCAGATGCTGCCAGGAACGTGCCATGGTGCGCCAGATTTGCTTCTTGGTGCGCCACACACAAGATGCTGCCCTGCCCGCGCAGAGGGCAGGGCAATGTTCCCTCTTTCACGTCCCGTGTTCGAAACACGGCTGTGGCACACGTTCTATTAATTTTCTTGGCTTCTTGGCACGGCAATCAACCTTAAGTCCTAGCTTCCTCATGGTTCCTTGTTCGATCCTTGTGACATGCATCATAGGCATTTTTCCTTTGATTTCTTTCCTTGGAGAGCCCGATACTGCCCTTGTGGAGGGCAGGGCAAGGTTCTCTTCCTCTTGGTCCCAAGGCACATTTTGTGCTCTGCCCTTGTAGTGGGCAGGGCAGAGTTGCCTTCTCTTCTTGATTCTCTTATGTTGCCCTCCTAGAGGACAGTGTGCCCTTGTGGAGGGCAATGTTGCCTCCCCCTTTGCATGCGGCACACTTCTTCTCTCTTTGGCCACACTTTCCTTTCCTTGGGCTACACTTCTTAGGCCACGCTTTTCCTTTTCTTTTCTTTTCTTCACCTACAATAAATCAAAACAACCACTCCAAGTATCACTAAATTCAAGAGGCTTATAAATCAATTAAGATTCAATTAAAATTAGCTCAAACCTCATGGATTAACATTAAATTCATGGTGGTTGCTTGATTTAAAAAAGTTATGCATTTTCACTCCAAATCACTTACTTAGGATACAAGAAAGTGCATAAATGCTAACAAAACAAGTGAAATTAGCTTGAAAAATGGGTATATGATGACTTGTCATCAGGATCGACCTCACTCATGTGAGTTATTATTACTTGATGCGACCCGGTACACTTGCCGGTAAGTTTTGTGTTGGATCGTTTTCCACACATCAAGACCTTCGGGGGGCACCAATGCCTAAGCCTTTTGTTCATACCCTGGGTCGAGCTGTCCGACCCAGCATGCTCTACTGACAAGTCGACCGACTTCTTCAGGTCAGGACGATCCGACCTCCTCTCAAAAAGCTCGGTCAAATCACCAGGAAAGCCCAAAAAGGGCCCAAACAGAGGACCACGCCCCAAATCCTAAGGCAGCCCAAAGCCTACAGAGAGAAAAGCGGTTCCTTTGAAGATAAGATGACCTCACTTGAAGATAAGATAAAGATAAGATAACTAATTTATCTTATCTAAAAAGGTCACTCCACACTTCTATAAATACACTGGAGCACTCAGGTATACTCATACTCTGATTTTACTAAAAACCTGTTTAATACCCCCTTGCTAACTTAAGTATCGGAGTCCCTTGCAGGTACCACCACCCTCCGGTGACAAAGGATCAGCAGCATTGGCAGCCCAACAAGTTGGACACAACAGCTCCGGCCACCACTTACACGCCGAACACGTCATCTCTAACCAGCATAGAAGATCTCGACCGAGATCGACCTACAGTTTTAGGTAACCCTTGGAACATTGGCGCCGTTACTGGGGAACATGGAAGTCATCCCATCACCATAGCGGACGACCATGACAATAACCACAATTCAGATCTAGAGGATAGAACGCCGGACAAAAACGCAGACACTACACCAAAGGATACCCCTCAACAACAAAAAGAATTTTCCAAATGCAGGAGCCATGGAGGCGCTTCAAGACCGTTTAAAACAACTTGAAGAAGAAGCCCTACGTCAACGAGAGGCTGAGAAAGACCTATAAAAGGAAATAAGGCGACGCCGGAAATTGGAGGACAAACTCCTAAAGCTCAAAGCCGATCTCAAGACCAAAGCTAATCGATCCCCTCAGGAAGATAGCTCCCGCAAAGACCAGGATCCATTCACCAAAGAGATCATAAAGACCAAAATCTCAAAGGACTTTAAACTCCCGGATATGACTTTGTACGATGGCACTACAGATCCCGGCCATCATCTTAGCAATTTCAGAAGTAGAATGTACCTCACCGACGCCTCAAATGCAGTTCGCTGCAAAGCCTTTCCAACTACTTTAACAAAGACAGCAATTAGATGGTTCGACAATGTACCTCCTAGGTCCATCTCGAGTTTCGACGACTTAGCCAAGAAGTTTTCGGCCAGATTCTCCATCCAAAAAGATAAGGCTAAGCACGCCCCAAGTCTATTAGGAATCAAGCATAGAGAACAGGAAAATCTTCGCAACTACCTGGAAAGATTCAGCAAAACGTGCCTGGACATACAAAGCCTACCAACAGAGGCTGCCATTATGGGCCTCATCAATGGCTTGCGAGAGGGACCTTTTAGCCAATCTATATCAAAAAAATACCCCACATCTCTAAACGAAGTGCAAGAATGAGCAGAGAAATACATCAACATGGAGGAAAACTCTCGACTATGAGAGACCTCAAAATCCGGATTCACCTATCCCTCCCGGGATAAAGATAAAGAGTCAAAAAAGAAAGAAGATCGACATGGAAAAAAATTCAAAAAATACCACAATTACACCCCTCTTCAGGTGTCCCTTGTGGATGTCTACAGAGAGATTTGCCACACTAAAAAATACCTCCAGCTCGACCGCTCAAAGGCAAAAAAGGAGGATAAAATTGGACAGAATATTGTGAATATCATCGAATCCGTGGATATTCCACCAATGAATGTTTTGACTTAAAGAATGTCATAGAAAAACTAGTAAGAGAAGGAAAATTAGATCGGTATCTGGCCACCCGGAACGATGAGCAAAGAAAAAGAAGAAGGAAAAAAGATGTCGGACGAACCGAGCGATCACCTCGTACACTAGAAAGACACGTCCACATGATACACGACGAATTTGCGGGAAGAAAAATCTCCAAATCATCTCACAAAAGATATCCTAAAGAAGTATATCATGTTGAGGAGAAAGAGGAAGCACCCGACATCCCCGCAATTACTTTCACCAAAGAAGACGCATCCGGTATCATCTCAGGACACGACGATCCCATGGTCATCACTGTTATACTGGCAAACGCAAATCTCCACCGCACACTGATAGACCAAGGAAACTCCGTCGACATCTTGTTCAAAACTGCCTTCGACAAGCTCGGCCTGGAAGAAAAAGAACTTAGAGCATATCCGAACAGTCTGTTCAGACTGGGAGACACCCTGGTTCAACCACTTGGATACACCTCGCTACACACAACCTTCAGAAAAGGAAACCAGTCAAGAACACTCAAGATAGATTATATCGTGGTCGACGTAAGTTCAGCCTACAACGCCTTAATAGGTTGGACAACATTGAATCAGCTCGGCGCAATAGTCTCGACTCCACATCTATGCATGAAATTCCCAACTGTAAAAGGGATAGCTACAATAAAAGCAGACCAGAAGATGGCGCGCCGCTGTTACCATGAAAGCCTAAACCTCAGGCAGAGGAGAAAAATTCCACACAATCGAACTCGGTGGAATGTAGAGGCGGGAAGAACTCCGCCCACAACCCGAAGGTGAAGTAGAGAAAGTCAAGATCGGGGACACCCCGGACCAAACGACTAATATCGGTACAATCCTAAAAGGAGACATAAAAGAATCATTCATACAGTTCTTGCGAGATAACGTCAACCTCTTTGCATGGAAGGCCATAGACATGCCAGGCATAGACCCCAAGTTAATGTGCCACAAGCTATCAGTCTACACAGGATCTCGGCCAGTACAACAGAGGCGTAGAAAGCTCGGACCAAAACGATCCCAAACTGTGGAAGAGCAGATACAAGCTCTACCGGAGGCAGGATTCATAAGAAGTCAAATACCCACTATGGCTAGCTAACGTCGTCATGGTGAAAAAATCAAACGGAAAGTGGCGAATGTGCACCGACTATACTGATCTCAACAAAACCTGCCCAAAAGATCCTTATCCACTCCCAAGTATCGACACTCTGGTAGATGCCTCCTCCGGATATAAATACCTCTCATTTATGGAGCATACTCGGGATACAATCAAATCTCAATGTATCCACCCGACCAAGAAAAAAAATTCTTTTTTAACCCCAAAAGCAAAGTACTGCTACATCGTCATGCCTTTTGGTCTTAAAAACATGGGAGCTACTTATCCGAGATTAATGAATAAGGCCTTTACGGATCACATCGGAAAAATCATGGAAGTCTACGTGGACGACATGTTAATAAAGACAAAATGAAGCGACGCTATTTTCCGACCTGACCCAAGTATTCGACATTATAAGACGACATGGCATGCGACTCAATCTTGAAAAATGCACCTTCGCAGTAGAAGCTGGCAAATTCTTGGATTTTATGCTCAGACAAAAAGGAATCGAGGCAAATCCGAATAAATGCTGGGCCATACTCGACATGAAGAGTCCAACTTGTGTCAAAGAGGTACAACGACTCAACGAGAGGTAGGCAGCCTTGTCCAGATTTCTAGCCGGATCGGCAATAAGAACTCTTCCCTTCTACGCCACTCTAAGGAAGGTAAAGAAGTTTGAATGGACAACGGAGTGCGAGCAAACCTTCCAAGATTTCAAAAGATTCATGGGACAACCACATATCCTAACTCGACCGCGGAAAGGAGAACCACTCACGTTGTACCTCGCGGTAGGAAGTCGGGCAGTAGCCTCAGCACTAGTTCGAGAAGACCACAGTGGGCAACAACCCGTATACTTCATTAGTAAAGCATTACAAGGATTCGAGCTGAACTACCAAAAAATAGAAAAATTTGCCTATGTTCTCATACTAACATCTTGACGACTTCGTCCATACTTCCAAACTCACACCATTAGGATTCGGACCAACCAGCCCATAAAAAGAATTTTACAAAAAACAGACCTAGTGGGCAAAATCTTGCAATGGGCAGTCGAGTTATCCGAATTCGATCTTCAATACGAAACTCGGACAGCCATCAAATCACAATACCTGGCCGACTTCATTGCAGAATTTACAAACACACCGGAAATCCCCACAGAATGGAATCTCTACATGGACGGTTCCTCAAATAAAACTGGAAGTGACGCAGATGTGATAATTGAAAGCGACCAAGGAACCTAAATCGAACTCTCCCTCAAATTCGGGTTCCCTACCTCGAACAACCAAGCAGAATATGAGGCACTACTAGCTGGTTTGAAGTTGGCTAGGGAGGTTGGAGCTCAAAAGCTTATGATCTTCAGCGACTCACAAGTAGTCACTTCACAAATAGTAGGAAGCTACCAAGCCAAAGATCCCACCATGAAAAAGTACTTGGACAAAACCAAGGAACAGCTCAGACAACTCGAAGAATATGAGGCCCGTCACATATCCCGAGAACAGAATGCCCGAACTAACGCACTCTCAAAACTAGCCAGCACCAAACCAGTGGACAACAATAGAAGGCTCATCCAAGAAATTCTGCAAAACCCATCAATCTCGGAAGAAGAAAAAGTCCTAGCCATAACAGGTCAAGATCAAGAATGGATGACTCCCATAATTAATTACCTCAAAACATAAACACTCCCCACAGAAGAAAATGAGGCAAAAGAGGTTAAAACAGGAAGCACCATACTACACTATCATAAACAACACTCTATACAAAAGAGGGATTTCAATACCATTGTTAAAATGTGTGCCGACTTCCAACACAAAGGAAGTTCTAGAAGAAATACACAGTGGTATTTGTGGCAATCATCTCGGAGCGCAAGCACTTACCAAAAAAGTACTCTGGACAGGATTTTATTAGCCAACTCTACAAAAGGAAGCCACATAGTTCGTAAAGACATGTCCACCATGTCAGAAACATGCCAACTTTCACATCGCCCCGCCAGAAGAACTCATCAGCGTGACATCACCTTGGCCATTCGCAAAATGAGAACTCGACCTTCTTGGACCCTTCCCTCAGGAATCGGGATAAGTTAAATTCCTCATAGTAGGAGTAGATTATTTCACAAAGTGGATCGAGGCAGAACCCCTAACTAATGCCACTACTCAAAGAAGTCAAAAATTTCTATTTAGGAACATTGTCACAAGGTTCAGGGTTCCATACTCCATTACCACAGACAATGGTACCCAATTCACATATGCAAACTTCAGAAAGTTGGTGGCCGACTTGAGCATAAAACAACAATTCACTTCCATAGAACATCCCCAAGCCAATGGACAAGCCGAAGCTGCCAACAAAGTCATATTGGCTGGGCTGAAATGGAGATTACAGGACACAAAGGGAGCCTGAACTGAGGAGCTCCCACAAGTCCTATGGGCATATCGAACGACGTCACATTCCACCACAAAGGAATCACCCTTTCGATTAGCGTACAAAATAGAGGCAATGATCCCAGTAGAGATTGAAGAAGGGTCGCCTAGAGTGATCCACTATAGTGAAGAAGCCAACTTCCAACTTCAAAGGGAAGAATTCGACCTACTTCTGGAAGTTCAAGAAAGAGCTCGGATTAGGGAAGAAGCATTAAAACGTCGAATGGCTTCGAGATACAATCAAAAGGTAGTATAGCGAATTTTTGGTGAGAACGACCTCATCCTAATCCGAAATGATATCGGAACAACCCGACTTGGAGAAGAAAAGTTGGCAGCAAACTAGAAAGGAGGCTACTGAGTCATAGAAGTACTACGAAAAAGCTACTACAGACTGTCCGAACTCGATGGGCGAAAGCTTCCTAGGTCATGGCACCCCTGCAACTTAAGAAGGTACTACAGTTAGGGATGATAAAGGATTTTAGGGTAAGGCGCATTCTTTTTCCTGAAAAAGGTTTTTTAATGAGGCGCCAAGCCAAGACCTACAAATCACCCGACTTAGAGGATAAAACTCCCGCATGTATATATTTGCATTTTCTTTTGAATAAAATCTGTTTAGATCTTCTACAAATCCTCAAGCCGCATTAATATGAACCATTCATCGTCCGATTATAAAGCTACAGATCGGCAGAAAGTGAAAATCAAATTCACTACACAATCACGATAAAGACCAACAGAGATGAAAACCAAATTCATTAAAAGGTCGACCAAACGAGGATTAAATCCAATTTCTACAAAATCGGCAAAGATGAAAACAGAATAATGCAAGAAGTTATCGAAAGTGATCCATAGAAAGGACCTGACGATGTCTTAATAAAATGGATTGCTAAAAAATAACTTAAAGACTGGCCGACGTAAAAAAGTCAGACCAGTCGCAATAACCAAAATTATAAGTAAATCCCTGAAAAGAGGTCTGGCCAGCCCTATAAAAGAGGATTACTATAACTTAGAAGGGTTCAACATGATAAAGTCGGCCCAAGACACAAAGTTATAAAAGTAATCCCTGAAAGAGACCAGAACAAAGTCCAACAAAGAGGATTACAAAAATAACTTAGAAGAACCCGACATGATGAAGTCAGCCCAAGACACAAAGTTATAAAAGTAATCCTTAAAAAAGACCGGAACAAGGTCCAAAAAAGAGGATTACAAAAATAACTTAGAAGGGCCCGACATGATGAAGTCAGCCCAAAACACAAGGTTACAAAAGTAATCCCTGAAAGAGACCTAAACAAAGGTCCAAAAAAGAGGATTACTAACAACGACCTGGACAAAACCAACATGACGAAATCCACCACTCAAAAATCTTAAGAGACCTGAACAATGTCCAAACAAAACAAATTACTGAAATAACATCAGGCAAAGGCTCGAAGGAATCAAGCCAATCCAAAGAGGTCAGACAACGAAAGTTCCAACACTCCCAAAACCTAGAAAGGTACCAAAATGAGTGCAGACAGATATGTTACGAAAAACACAAATTATAATAATAGCAAACTCAAAAGGCTATCAAAACAAACCCCAAGAGCTTGGAAATTACTTTGTTTTTCAAGATAAAAGTTGCTAAATAAGCAACTAGGAATGTAGCAAAGGTCAGTACCACCATTTACAAAATATAAAGAGTTCAAAAAGCCCACAAGCCAGGCTGTCCACACAAACATCCAAAAAATTCATTAAGGATGCAAAGGCTTCTCGGCAGCATCAACAGGGGGTGAGAGAGGGCGAGTCTGAAGAGGCACAGTGTCCACTGTTCCATCATCTCAGTTCAAGATTTGACAATCAGGTTCCAACTCGGAATGACCGACTTCAGGAACTGAAGAAGTTGGCACCAGAGGGGCTTTGGTAGCAGGCACAGATGGAGGTTCAACATCATCATCTTCGTCAGGGACAATCTTGCCATCATTCACAACATTGTCTAGGCTGAAGAGAGTAAGGTCGACCTCGGGAGCAAGAACCCGAACCTGCTCCTTCAGGTTCTCATAAGTAGCAGTTACGCTGCCCACAAGGTGACCCTGGAGATCGGCATAATCAACCCGGGCCGACTCCAGCTCCCCCCTGAGACGCATCACTTCCCTGTAGGTTGTGACATAGCTATCATTGTACCTCAACGTCGTGTCTTCAGCCAACTGCACAGAAGCCGCCAAGACAACGAAACTAGCCTTTTCACTTTCCAACTCCTTCTCCAGCTTGGTCACTTTCACTTGGAGCTCCTCCTTCAAACCCTTCATTCTGTCAAACTCCCGCTTAGCCTCCTCTATAGAGGCCTTGGTAGCATGAAGGAGAAGATTTTGGGCAGTTCGGTACAGGACAGCTCCCATATGTGCCATCTTGATGCTACTCCTAATTATAAAATCTAAGTGATGAAGGAGAGAAACATCATCCATAGAAAGGGTACCATAAGGACCGATCTGCTGGTCGACGAATCCAATAGGGCCAAAATCAGGCGCATCCAGATTGAAGGGTTCAACGGTCCGAGGTCTTTTGGAAGGAGGAACGGCCGTAGAAAAAGCCACAGCAGCAGTAGAAGACTGTGGAGGATCCACTAAACGAACTCGAGGAGTAGGGATCATTCTCCTCGGGATAGGAGAGCTCGGCACAGACAGCTTCAACAAGACCTGAGAGGACCCTTCCCAATCCGCTCGGGTCGAGATGTTCTGAGCTACAGTAGCCTTTCTCGCCTTTTTGAGGGCCTTCATCGCGTCATTATTCTTGGCCATCTCTGAAAAATGATAACCAACAGTTTTACAAACCAAGAAAGAAGGAGAAAGCAAAGTAAAAACAAGAAACAAAATGTATCAAGTAATACCCAAAGCAGTTCGAACAAGGGATGGGTTCCCTAAAGATTTTTTAGTATCCAGATGAGAAGGTTCTCCCCAAATATCCTCCAAGACATTCACAAAGGCCAGCTCGACCTCGTCCAACATCTCCCAAGTATACCGGGATACCACTACGTTTCTCTGCCACTCTAAAGAAGAGCGGAGTTTGTTATTTTCGTCCAGAAAGAAAGGCCGGGCTTCTTCAACAGCCCGGACCTTAAAGAAGTAATTCTTAAAATTCCGAAAAGACTCGTCATACATGGAAAAAACCTTATGCCCCTGGGCAGACCTAAAAGAAATCCAAAAAACCTTCTTCTTGGTAGTCCCAGGCTTGGTCAACACGAAAAGATACAAAAAGAAAGTTTGAGAAGGTATAACAGCAAATTCTTGACAAACCAGCTGAAAAATCTTGATGAAGCCCCAAGAATTTGGATGAAGCTGCGAGGGAGTTACGTTACAAGACCATAACGTTACAAGACCATAACAGATCAGTTTCAAAAGAAGTAAAAGGAAAGGTGATGTTCATTTGGTTGAAAAGAAGTCATAGGCATAGAAAAAGGGACGCCACCCTGAGTCAGGACAAGAAAGCAAATTCTATCATCAGAATCAAGTGCCACTAACTCATAATTGCTCTCCTGATCTTCACTGCTACAAATACGGTGATGTCTTCTAAACGCTACACAAAATTCAAAATTGGCTAAAGAAAAACACAGCAACACAAGAGAGTCCAGCCAATCGGACATCCCCTCAGAAACCTTAAAAGACGCCTCGACAATATTTTTGCGAGAAGACATGGTCAACTAGTCCTACAAACAAGAAAAGAAGATTGGATTACTAAAAAGGTAAAAACATCTCGGACGAAATCAAAACAACTCGGACAACATAATCCAGCGCAGTACAAACAACAAAAGGAAACCCTAGGACCCACACCAAAAAAATCCAGGGGCATCCTTTAGGGGTAGTTAACAGGACAAGGACTTAGGAAAACCTACAAGACTAACATTCCAACAAAACTCTCAGCAAAGACAAAGAAAAGCCCTCTCTCAAAAAACGACATCCCGAGAAGAAAAGAAAAACATTATCCCAAAAAAGCTACAAATCAAAAAGAGTCATCAAAATAACTACTTTCCAAATTCACAGTCTTAGCTTATCAGCAAACGGAACTACCAAGCAGCAAAACGTAACAAGAAGAAGTCATTAAAGACGCCACCTTTTTTAGAGAAATAACCCCCCTCCACAGGCAAATGACACAAAATCAAAACGAGCCATCAGAAAATCGTTATTTTCTACAAAGGTTCGTCAACAAAGTTACTATTCATACCCAAAGTCATCACAGTTACCAACATGGCGAAAAGACATCAAAGGAACAATCTTTCCAGGAAAGCAAAGGCCTCAGTGACAATATGCAAAATCAAACTTTACCTAAAACCAGATGCAAAGCAACGAAGGAAGTAAAAAAGCAAAAAGAAGAACCAACCTGAAAAAAGCAGAAAGCTTCGACAAAGTTAAAGGTAGAAGATGAAATCAAGAGTCGCCCTTTCACAATAAGGAAAAGTACTGATAATTGCCAAGCAACGTCGCAGGAGAAAATGCGAAAACTGCAAACTTTATAAAACAAAAAGAGAGAAAGAAAAGGAAAGTTACAGAGAAGAGAAACCATTTTTTAAGCATGAAATTCAAAAACAAAGAGGCTGAGAGAAACGGGGCAATTAAAAACCAATTAATAAGGGTATTAAACCCTCGCACATTCCCAAGGCTACGAGCGCTAAATGCAAAAACGTGCGCTTTTAAGAAGAAGCAAAAGAAAAATGTTCCATATTCAAAAAGGAGAACCCTTACAAAGAAGAAATCGACAAAATGCTCGAGTTCGGCTTCACCATAAAAGGATCGAAGTCCTAAAACTGAAGACTCGACCTTAAAACAGAAGACCGAGCTCGAGCAAGAGCATTGTTCATACCCTGAGTCAAGCTGTCCGACCCGGAATGCTCTACTGACAAATCGACCGACCTCTTCAGGTCAGGACAATTCGACCTCTTCTCAAAGAGTTCGGTCAAATCACCAAGAAAGTCCAAAAAAGGCCCAAACGGAAGACCACGCCCCAAATCCTAAGGCAGCCCAAAGCCTACAGAGAGAAAGACAGTTCCTTTGAAAATAAGATGACCTCACTTGAAGATAAGATAAAGATAAGATAACTAACTTATCTTATCTAAAAAGGTCACTCCACACTTCTATAAATATATTGGAGCACATTGGCAGCCCAACAAGTCGGATGTGACAGCTCCGGCCACCACTTACACACCGGACACGTCATCTCCAATCAGCACAGAAGATCTCGACCGAGATCGACCTACAGTTTCAGATAACTCTCGGAACACCTTTCAATCTCTTGCTTTCAGAGGCACAACCCTCTATATTCAAGATAAGAAAAAGTAAGACAAGTTTTAAAAAACCACCACAAACTCATATATAACAAATATCTATATCAACCCTGATGTATCTTTCACATAACTTTGTGATAGAAAATTACATTATATATCATAATTATCAATTAGAAGTTATATAAAGTTCACAACGAAGAGGAAGTAAATAGGATCACATGAAGTTATATGAAGCTGCTGCAAATGTCAAAATCAAATGTACAGGAAAATTATGAATATCACAACATGCTATAATATAATTTTCAAGCTTGAATTCTATAATGAACATAATAGGAGTAGAATGCTATAATGACAAAAACTAGAGGATTAGAGATGTTAATTCCTCTGAAATGTTAGATCTCAACATGCAATTATTGTTCTCTAACAAATCATAAGTAATTGAATCCCAATTTTTTGGTGATTCAATTTCACATGACTTGATCAATTGCCAATTTCTTAATCAATTGCTCATGAGAAGAGGTGAAGATTGGTCTCAGATTTAGTGTATCACAATTCTCTAGATCTTGAATATAGTTTATTAAATGTCACATATCAAAGCAAAATTGAGAATCAAAGAGAATTGAGAGAGAAGATTTTCAAGCTTAGTTTCATAAATCAACCTTTCAGTGAATCACAAAATCAACCCAAATTCAAACCACCTTCCAATGCATTTGAATCATTTAGAATTCACAACGAAAATCTCTCTTAGAAACAATAATACATGAATTGAAATTAGAGAATCAAAAAGTGCATTCTATTAGAACTTAACAGAGTTCTTCTCCTCAACGAGAGAGAATTAGTGGGTCATTGCTCTAGGAATTACAAAAAGAGAAATAAGAGAAGTAGAAGTGAATTGTAGTGTGTAACCCCCTAAACTAGCTATGGAAAACCTCTTTTATAGCATTCACCCCCTTTCTAACTTAAATTTACAATTTACCCCATCCCACATTCTACACTCATCATACGCACACATATGGACGCATGTCTCATTTTAAAAGACACGTGACTCGCAAATTGGAGGCCTTTTTGGCCCAATTCTGATGCCTGAAAGCCATATTGGATACCACTCTTGGGGGAGAACAACACAAACTCTCATAATCACATTTTTATATTTTGGTTAGGTTTTTGTTCATAGTTTTTATAGGAAGAAAAACTCCAACTTCTCTCTAGGTTTTTCTAAGTTTTACTCAATTTATGCCTTAATTTTGGATTCTAGCTTGTTTTAATTGTAAATTGCTCTTAATTTTCTTGTTCTTAACACTATACTTTACTTTGATTTTTTTGTAGTTAAAGTTATTTTTTTTAGTTCATGGACTTGTGAATTCTTGAATTTTCATTCATGAATTTGATATTGAGTTTTCTATATGGTTGTTTGAGTTGTTAGCATTGATTACTTGCATTGTTTAGTTATAGTTTTCATTAATTTTTGTAATTTGCCATGCTTTATTTCTACACCCACCAAGTATTTGATGAAATACTTACTTTAATTTTGGAGTAGATTTTTATCTCTTGGCGTGGGGATTACAGAACTAGGCAACATTGATTCATTGATGTCCAACATAAATTGATCATTTTGGGTGGTTAGTTGATCGTATTTCCACTAACGCTAGCCTTTTACTAAGTTTAATTAGTAAGTTGGATAGGATTTGTAGATTAACACCAATTATCCCTACTTGACTTTCCCTAATGTTTAGGAGTAGACTAAGAGAGATTAACTCATCCCAATTGTCATAGTTGTAGTATATAACAAGGATAGAAAATCTTAACACTCTCAATCCCTAGCCAATATCCTTTAATCAATTGATTGTTATCTCTTTTATTAACTCATTTCTTTGATCGTTCCTAGTTCAATTTAATTGTTTGCTAATGTAGTTATCTTTTAATTGTGGTCATCTTAGTCTCATGCTTGCTTAATTAATTGCTTACTTGCTCATTGACTTTACTCTTTTGCAATTTAGTCGTTAGTTGCTCCTTTAATTTCTTGTCTCTTTAGTTGTCGCAATTGTGTTTGAACCCCCCGATTTCATGACCAACTTTAATGCATACGATTTCGGTTTACTTCAAGATTTTGGATAGCCTTTCAAAAGGCGTTTGGAACGCAACTGTGTTTGAGTACAGCGCACCATCCTCAAACTAATGATTAGTCGGAAAGAACAATCCAAACTTTGGAGGATATACTAAGAAATGTGTGTTGGATCAACCGGCTAGTTGGAATCGTTATATGCCTTTAGTGGAATTTGCATACAATAACAGTTTTAATGCAGGCATTAGAATTGCTCAATATGAAGCTTTGTACGAGAAGTGTCAGTCTCCGTTGTGTTGGTATAAAATCGAAAAATCAAGTTTGTTAAGTTTCGAATTAGTGGCAGAGACCACAGAACAAATCAAGTTTCGAGATAGAATTCTTCATGCTCAAAGTTGCCAGAAAAGTTATGCTGATAAAAGACAGAGGCCTTTGGAGTTTGAAGAGGGTAATCATGTATTCTTAAAGGTTACTTCGACTACGGGAGTAGGTAGAGCTATAAAGACAAAGAAGTTAAACCCTCGTTACATTGGTCTGTTTCAAATCTAAAGAGGATTGGGCCAGCAGCGTAGCAGATAGCTTTACCGCTGCTCCTCTCAAATCTGCACGATATATTTCACATTTCACAACTTCGAAAGTACACTTTTGATGTAACCCATGTGCTAGAGCCAAAATCGGTTCAACTGAGAGAGAATCTGATGTTTCAAATTATTCTGGTCAGAATTGATGACGTTAGTGTCAAGAGACTCCGTGGAAAAGAAGTCCTATTGGTTAGAAATACTCTACTTAATTTTGTTTTGTTTTATTCATAAAAATTAGATTCAATATCACAATATCATAAACTTCATATTACTTTTCAATTACTAAAACTATAATTTTTCAATTATGAAAAATACCCAATTATTATAAAATTAGATAAAAATTCTATTTAATTCAAATTCAATTTATCAAAACTTGATTTAATTACATTTAATAAAATAATTTCTGAAAGCAGGGCCTTGACCGAATAAAATAGATCAAAACTGGTTCATAACATACCTTTAAAAGTTCGGGTCTTACACATGTAGTACATGTTAAGTCTCATATTTTTGTCTTATTACTACAACGAGAATCAGACAATACTAATTTTACTAATTTGTACCGTACTAATTTGAACCCAATGAGAAGTAATATTCACATTCACTATTCCAATATATTTAAAGAGAATGGATCAATTATTTGAAATTAAAGAGCATCCAAGAAATGAATTGATATTTAAATAACTTATGTATAAAGAAGGGCACTACTCCATTCATGGCTGATGTATGTGATAAAAGTGCAGAGAAAATGAAAAGAAAGAAATTTATACCTTAATGAAAGTTGGAACCAGAATGGGAAAATTAGCAAGTATTCTCAAGTTAGCAACATGGTTCTGAAAATCGGACCGGACCAGCGGGTCGAACCGGTCCAATCGGAAATCGGCCATAAAAGCATCCAGTCCACTGTTAATAACTGTTGGAGAGAGAACCGTTTAAAAACTGTTGAACCGGCCAGTAACCGGCCAGTTCTAAGAAAACAACGCCGTTTTGTGATTTAAAAAAAAAAAAAACCAAAACCATTCATGAAACACCCCCTTCCCCGAATCAAGAATCATTCGTGCACCCCATTGGACCCTTCTGAAGCAAAGCAAAGAGAACCCTATCCCTAGGTTCCTTGCCGCCGCCGTCCCTAGGTTCTCAGCGCCTCAGCTTCTTCCTCTTCCCCCTGTCCGAAATTAGCACATCGTCCCCATCCTCCCTGACTTCTCTGTTCGTGGCTTGGAGCAGCTCGTCGTTGGGTCGCCACTTGCAATTGCCTCGCCTATCGCCGTCGTCTCACCGGTTGCCGTCCGTGTCTCCTTCGAAGGATAGAGATGGCTCTGTTTAATTTTGCTTCTGGTTACTGATGGCTCTGTTTAATTTTGCTTCGCATCTGCTTCTTCCTTTTAATTTTACTTTGGTTAGTGGTTACTGATGACTGATGAGTGATGAGTGATGGCTCTGTTTAATTTTGCTTGGCATCCGCTTCTTCCTTTTAATTTTGCTCTGGTTAGTGATGAGTGATGGCTCTGTTTAATTTCTAAATGCTTGGTTCTTCTTGTTCTTTTTAATTTCTGAAATTTTTGTTCAATTTTTTTTGTAATGTTTGTTGTTGTTTTGTAATTGCTAGGTGCAGGTTTAGTGTCATCACTGTTTTTGGAATGTTTATGTACTAATGTTTGTTGCTGTTTTGTAATTAGGGATTATGCTCTGTTAGCTTTATTGATTTCAAGTTTAGTGTCATTAAGGATTACTTGTTTTGTAATTAGGGATTATACTCTGTTAGCTTTATTGATTTCAGGTTTAGTATCATTAGGGATTACTTGTTGCTATTTTGTAATGTTTGTTGTTGAATGCTAAAATAAAAATCAAATCAAACGCTATATGTTGCTTCCATATATTTTCTTTGATAGTATTTTTTCGGTTATAAATTCTGGTTTTGAGTCAAAACCTTGTATTTGTTTTGTCTATAGTTTGATTTGAGATAATTAGATCTTATCCGATCCTATAAAGTTCAAATTACTCGTTTGGATTTTTGGTGTAGATTTGTTGGTTACCTGTTTAAAGTGTGTATTTCTTGTAATTGGATCTTTTTTGAACTGAATTGTGATTTTAGGCTGCAATAGGTGTCGATAGTTCATCTTGGGGGTAGTTTTGGGATCATTTACTTGTTAATTCTCGGACATTCAGTTTAGTAAGGATCTTCTTGTACAAATTTGTTATCTTTCTTTAAGTTCCTTATAGATTTAGTTGTAATAAATTTATATTAAATGCTTAATCATTTTGAACATGTCTATTGGCGTAATTTCACTTTGTAGTATATATCATCATATCTTAAATGGTTTATGAAGTCTTATCTTTAAACGAGGTGTTTTTGTACTCTTTATTTTTAGTTAGGCCACTTTCAAGATGGAGTATTAATATTTTTTTTCTTTTCAGTATATATAACATTATTAGCTGTTTTTATCTGTGTAGGTGGCCACAAGTCCACAACTGAAGGAGTATATAGGTTATGTAATATTTCTACAGAGATTCAGGCATAAATATGAACAAAACTTCTGTTGGAATATATTTCTTTTATTTGTCTAGACTTTGTCTGCATGTTTATTGATGGCTGTAATTATATTTTAGGGTAAATTGTATTTTATTTATTTATTATTTTATTATAAACAATTTTTTCGGTTGAATCACGGATGAACCGGTTGGACTAGTGAACCAGTGATCAAAGCGGTTCGATGACCAGTCCGGTTTTCAGAACCTTGGTTAGCAAATAATTAGGAGTGCAAGAGAATAAGTGCTTTACCGTAACTTTAATAGCTAAACAGAAAATGACTAGCAAGGCGAGCCCATTTATATAGAAAGTAATACAAGAATGGAATGGTATAGAAAAGGATGGAAGCAGCATAAGAAACCTTAACCTGAAAAACAATATCTGTTGTGCCTAGTTCCAATGGTAAATCATTCTTCTTCAGAAGTTTCTTTACTTCTAGCAGCAATTTAGTACCACTGTGATTCTTAGCATGCATCTGTAGTAAATAAATGACACTAGATTATCAAATAAACCCAATAATTCATGCCATAAACTTCAACTAAAAAGAAGACGGAGTATAAGATCCAAAGTTTAGGCACATATGATGTATCTATACTAAAATCAAGGGACATGCTTTAACACATGCTTTAGTAACTTCTTGACAGGGATTGCTGTTAAAATTGTCATGAATTCGGAGATTTGATAGCCTGTACTTGCAAAATAGATTGAAAATCAAAACCATAACAATTTTGATTAATCAAATTTGCAACAGAAAGGGATTAAAGTGGACAAGAGTAAACACCAACAAAGCTGCGAAGGTTCTCCAAAATGTCGAATAGGAGTCTTATATCTTGTTGGTGTTTACAATTTTCAATCATTGAGCATAACCAAGCATTAGGGGGCATTGATCGTTTTCCAAACTCCAACATCAAAGATCAAAACCTTGATTCCTATAAGACTACTACATAAATAAAATCAACAAGCTTAAAAAGATGCAAGTAACATTAGTAAATCTTTATGTACATGTACAAACATCAAAACAAAGTTGAAATGTTTGACGGTTAATTCCGGATAAAAGATGGCAATGAAACATAAGAAACCATAAGAGAGATACTGAGTATCTTTTTTCTATAAGCATTGCAAATCGCATTCAAGACAGAACTTATTCTAGCAGTCAAAACCAGACAGAACCTAACAATCATTAATTAAATGATTATGGGAGTATTGTAACATCCACCAATAACTAACTATACAACACAAATATAAGAAGTAAAGAACAGTTAAACCACCTTGTACTTAGCAACCTCCTCGCTGACTAAATAACAGTCACATCATTAATTCTTAGTGTGCATCCTAACAGAACGCTTCATCATGGGGTTCTTCCCCATAAGAACAATGGAATCACCACGAAGACCCCTTCGAATGTTCTAGAGCTGGTTAGATCCAACATTAACAGCACGGACAACAAGGATCTAAGTGTACTCCTCGAGAAGCTTGCAGAGCTTAACTTCGTAAGCGATCTTCTTCTCAGCCTTGGTTGGTTTTGGTGCCATTAGCGATGGTAATGAAGATTCCGAGTTTCGAAAACAAAGAAAAAGAGGTGCAAAATCGAGGGCCAAGACGAAGCGGTGGTGTTATGTCAAGGCGGACAGCGAAACGACGCTGTCTCTTTAATCTCTTCTCTTTGTAGGAATCAATGTGTTGATCATAAAGCTCCTTCACAGCCGCTGCATTCAAAAACCCAAACCCTAATGAAAATGCAGAATAACTAAATCCCTGAGTTCAGAACGCCCAATCCTCCCCCCTCCAAAAATGAACAAAACCAGATCAAAAATCCATACATACCATCTCTATTCAGTGCTATTGGACTACTGTCTTGTTCACCGACGAGCAGAGGAGGCACGAGATTGAGGTAATCAACGATGGCGACCCAGAGGGTTACGAGAGGGGGAGTGAGCGCCAGTGAGGTGAGGGCTGTGATGGGTTGCTAAGCCACGGTGAGAGTGGCGACGTGTGACGGTTACAGTTAGGTGAGGGCTGCGACGAGTAAAGGGGTTGAGTGCCGATGAGGGTTGTGAGAGAGGGAGTATTCGCCTAAGACAATTGTCACCGAGGTAGCGTTTGTTTGTAGAGACACGACAGAACACGACACTGAGATAAAGACAATAGGACAGAGATATTAAAAATTATGTTTTGTGTATCGTGTTTGAATAAGATGGATAGAACACTAATGTAATGTCCAGTATTATGTTTGGATACATATGGACAAGACTAAAATATTATATAAAATGATTAAAATAGTCATGTGATTCCAAATTTTTTAGTATAAACTAATTTAATAAATAATGAGAGTACGTAGGAGTACAGACAGTAGGAACTTAAAAAAAATATTTGAAGCTTTAAAATATTTTAATAAAAAATTATATAATAGTATTTATATTAAAATAAAATTTATAAATATAATTATTTTTTTAAATTTATTATTAATATTTAAAAATACATATGGTTAATATTAATAAAAAAATCTGAGTTTGATTAATAAAAAATTTCATTTAGGTTAATAAGCCAAATTAATTTTAAATACAAAATCAGTTTTAAAAAAAGAATCCATTTTTAAATGGAAAAAAAATTAATTTTTCCACATAAAAATATTTTTATTTAGAAAATTAAATTTTTTTTATCTAAAATTTTATTTTTCTTTTCAAAAAATTAATTTTTCTTTAAATTATATAAAATCAATTACAATTTATAAATTATTTTTTAGCATTTTAAAATATCAATTTTACCTTTATAATATTTATCTTTTAAAAGTCTCCAGACTAATTGTTTTTGTTATTATTTTTATTACAAATCAAATAATATAATATAAGGTTAAAATGATGTTGAAGCAAGAATGATAAGAAAAAAGAAATTATCCAGTCCAATAAAAATTTTTATAAAAAGGAGAGAGTACCTGAGAAAAAAAGAGAAAGAAAAAGAACGTAGAGATAAAAAAAGAGCATGGAGTAAAAAAAATACTTTCTGAGAATAACGCAAAATAGGAAAAATAAGAAGGGGTAACAGTGGAATAATAAAAAATAGCACTATGGACAAAAAAGAAAAAAATTCATAAAAACAGTTCGTGTCCCTCTTCCAAATCCCGTGTCCATCATTGTCCTTCGTAAAAGAGTGGACACAAAAGTATAAAAAACTGTCCCGGAGACAATATGTTCAGTGTCCATGTCTTTGCTTCCAAACGCTTTTTAAGAATGTGCTGTCCATGTCTCCGTGTCCTGTCTCCGAAAACAAACGCTACCCGAGAGTCAAATTTTGTAATTTCTATTCATTAATTAGTTATTATTAATATTTTTAATAGTATAAAATTATATTTAATATAATATAATTATTTTTTATTAAATACTAATCAAATTTTAATAAAATTATTTGTCCCTTAAACTTTTTCTTATCACTATATATTATACTAACAGAAAATTCAACGCAACGTACGGGTAAAAAATATCTATTAGCTAAATTTTTTTATTCAATTTAACTCAAAAAAAATTAATTGTTTTTTTATTAAAAAATGTATAATTTATAGTCTCAAAAAAATAAATACATCAACTCTAAAATATCATAGCTTGAATACTTTTTTTTTAAAACTTGTAGTGCCTTAGCGAAATAATCTTTCATTTTATTTGTAAGCAAAATGATTTGGTAAAATTTTTAAAAAATTATTGTATCTTACAAAACAATAATTTTATATTCCTCTTAAATATAAATGAGTGAGTCACCAAAAAAAATACAAATATGAGTAATAGACTTTTTTGATAGACTTCCTTTACCTTTTATTTCTTTTTTTTATTTTTTCTTTTATTATTTATTCTTAAATGTTGTAAAAATGACACATCAATGAAATACGATTGAAACTATTTGAGACTTTGAATTGTTTATAATTTTAATAGGTTGTTGAGTGATATAATGTGATTTTTATATTTTTAATGAGATTAAACATTATAAACGAATTAATCAACTTAGTATATAATTTTAAAAATAATAATTAATTTATTTTGTGTAATTTTTACGTACAAAAATAATTTGTTATTTATTTATCAGTTATAATATTAAATGGAAAAAAATAACATACTAAGAAATACCTCTCTAAAATTTGTTACTTATTAAACACATCACACATGACGTTAAATTAAGTTACTTGCTTTTTTAGGCAATGCTCTAAGATTTTATGAAAAAGGAAGATTTTAACTCGGAAGATTAATAAATTAGGGTGTGAATGTTTTCTCTATGTTTAAATGTTATAAATGCTTAAAAAAATATTTGTTAAATAAAAAAGGAAAAGATAATTCACCTGAAAGGAGATAATTTTTTATTTTATTTTGTATAGTATAATTTGTGTACTAATTAACTAATTCTCTTGCCTTTCATGAGTATTGTCGAAGTCTGATCAAATCAATTTTTCTTCAAAACAGAAAAATCAACACAAGACACCACAATTTAGATAATTACAAATCTTAATATAATAGAATTGGCTAACATAATGAGCAAAAACATATATGTCAAAAACGCTCATTACTATAAAACAAAGTCTTTGTTGAAAAATTATAAAAGAACTCAAATTGATAAGTAATATCTCAATGAACTTTGCCTTAATATATAAAATCCCTGCAATCCTATAAATTGAGTAAAAAAAAAATTTTTGAAAACCTTAGGCAGTAGTAGCAGCAGCTCCACGGAATCCTTGGTGCAACCTTTGTACCTGATTAGAAGTAATAACAATAACCTTTAAAGTCATACCCTATCCTCCATAATAAAAAAATCACACATAATTTTTCCCAAACTAATAATAATCATCAATGACAATAACATTAGTAATGGTAGTTAAAACAAAAAAAATTGTTCAATAAAAAAAATAAAAATAGAAATTTAATCCCCGAAAAAAATTACCTTCTACCCCTATTGCTGTAACCTTAGAGCTAATAGCTTGTCTTGCCTGCATCTTTTTTTTTAAATAAGAAATCACGCACTAAACCTATCAGAGACATGAGGTCAGTAGCAGTTACAAAGGCTTAAAGTAGAACATAAACACACTACTATCTTGCTAAATAGACCAACAACTTAAAAAAATTACTATTCTAAATCAAGCAAAGAAGATAAAAACCATCCTATAATAATAATCAAGACCACAATAAGACAAAGTATATGTACATATTTCATCCACTCCTCAAATCATTATATTATTGAATTTTAAATTTTCCTCTCTTGCGCTCTTCTTTATTCGACACCCAAGTTTGGTTCCAATACTTTATCTCCCATTTCAAAACCTGTGTATTTATCTCCCACTGCTGCTTATACCTCGCTGGAATCGGTGCCGCAATCCATGACTTTAAGCATTCCTTAGCTCATCTACAATGCAGACCCATATTATATAGTACATCGCCCCAAAGACTCAATGCTACATCACAACTAAAGAAAAGATGGCGTACATTCTCTGGCTCTTTACCACACATTAGACATTTATAGAGGCTGGCGAAATCCCACAGCTACATAAGTTGTATTTAGTGTTACAATTTTTTCATTAAAACAAACCAGTTTAATAGCTCAATGATGAGCGGATAATTTATACGCTTTTTGGCATTGTTTTTATATAGTTTTTAGTAAGTTTAAGCTACTTTTAGGGATGTTTTCATTAGTTTTTATGTTAAATTCACATTTCTGGACTTTACTATGAGTTTGTGTGTTTTTCTGTGATTTCAGGTAAATTCTGGCTGAAATTTAGGGACTTGAGCAAAACTCTTAAGAAGGCTGACAAAAGGACTGCTGATGCTGTTGGAATCTGACCTCCCTGCACTCGAAATGGATTTTCTGGAGCTACAGAACTCCAATTGGCGCGCTCTCAACGGCGTTGAAAAGTAGACATCCAGGGCTTTCCAGCAATATATAATAGTCCATGCTTTATTCGAAGATTGACGACGTAACTTGGCGTTGAACGCCAAGTTCATGCTGATGTCTGGAGTTAAACGCCAGAAAAACGTCATGATCCGGAGTTGAACGCCCAAAACACGTCATAACTCGAAGTTCAACTCCAAGAGAAGCCTTAGCTCGTGGATTGATCAAGCTCAGCCCAAACATACACCAAGTGGGCCCCGGAAGTGAATTTATGCATCAAATACTTACTCATGTAAACCCTAGGAGCTAGTTTATTATAAATAGAACATTTATCTATTGTATTAGAAATCTTTTGACAGTTTAATCTCTTGAATATTCGGTCACTTGATCATGGAGAGGGCTGGCCATTCGGCCATGCCTGAACCCTTTGCTTATATATTTTCAACGGTGGAGTTTCTGCACACCATAGATTAAGGGTGTGGAGCTCTGCTGTACCTCAAGTATTAATGCAATTCTATTTTCTTTTATTCAAATCTCTCTTATTCTTATTCCAAGATATTCATTCGCACCCAAGAACATGATGAGTGTAATGATGAAAGTGACGATCATTATCATTCTCACTTATGAACGCACGTGATTGACAACCACTTCCGTTCTACATGCAACCGAGCATGAATGTGTATCTCTTAGATTCCCCAACAGAATCTTCGTGGTATAAGCTAGATAGATGGCGGCATTTATGAGGATCCGGAAAGTCTCACCTTGTCTGTGGTATTCCGAGTAGGATCCTGGGAATCCGGAAGGTCTCACCTTGTCTGTGGTATTCCGAGTAGGATTCCGGTAATGAATGATTGTGACGTACTTCAAACTTGCAAGTGCTGGGCGTTAGTGACAGACGTAAAAGAATCAAGGGATTCTATTCCAGTAGGCGCAGGAACCAACCAGTGATTAGCCGTGCTGTGACAGAGTGCGTGAGCGTAGTTTTCACTGCAAGGATGGGATGTAGCCACCAACCATGGGTGATGCCTCCAGACGATTAGCCGTGCGAGTGACAGCCGCATAGGATCATTTTCCCGAGAGGATTGAAAGTAGCCACCGCTGATGGTGAACCCCTATACACAGCTTGCCATGGAAAGGAGTAAGAAGGATTGAGTTGAAGCAGTAGGAAAGCAGGCGTCCTTGAGCCATACAGTATCTCCATACATTTATCTGAAATTTCCACCAATGAATCTGCATAAGTATTCTATCCCTTTTATTATTTCTTCTTTTTATTATTAATTTTCGAAACCATAAATCAATTTAATCTGCCTAACTGAGATTTACAAGGTGACCATAGCTTGCTTCATACCAACAATCTCTGTGGGATCGACCCTTACTCACGTAAGGTTTATTACTTGGACGACCCAGTACACTTGCTGGTTAGTTGAACGGAGTTGTGAAAAGAAAAAGCTTCTCTAACAATGCCTGGAATTATTATTGATCACAATTTCGTCCACCAAGTTTTTGGCGCCGTTGCCGGGGATTGTTCGAGTATGGACAACTGACGGTTCATCTTGTTGCTCAGATTAAGTAATTTTCTTTTCAAAAATCTTTTTCAAAATTTTTCTTTTATTTTTCGTTTTTCTAACCATGTTTTTCGAAAAAATTAATAAAAATACAAAAAAATTAGAAAATCATAAAAATCAAAAATATTTTGTGTTTCTTGTTTGAGTCTTGAGTCAAATTTTAAGTTTGGTGTCAATTGCATGCTTTTAAAAATTTTTTCTTGCAATTTTCGAAAATCTCATGCATTCATAGTGTTCTTCATGATCTTCAAGTTGTTCTTGACAAGTCTTCTTGTTTGATCTTGATGATTTCTTGTTTTGTGTCTTTTCTTGTTTTTCATGTGCATCTTTGCATTCATATTATTCATGCATTAAAGATTTCTAAGTTTGGTGTCTTACATGTTTTCTTTGCATTAAAATTTTTTTCAAAAATTATGTTCTTGATGTTCATCATGATATTCAAAGTGTTCTTGGTGTTCATCTTGACATTCATAGCATTCTTGCATGCATTCATTGTTTTGATCTAAAAATTTCATGCATTGAATATTTTTGTTGTTTTTCTCTTTCATAATTGAAAATTCAAAAAAATCAAAAAAATATCTTTTCCTTATTTTCCTCCAAATTTTCGAAATTTTGGATTGACTTGGTCAAAAATTTTCAAAATTAGTTGTTTCTCACAAGTCAAGTCAAAATTTCAATTTTAAAAATCTTATCTTTTCAAAATCTTTTTCAAAAATCATATCTTTTTCATTTTTTTTATAATTTTCGAAATTTTCAAAAATCTTTTTCAAAATATTTTCAAAATCTTTTTTTTTATCTTTATATCAAATTTTCGAAAATTAGCTAACAATTAATATGATTGGTTCAAAAATTTGAAGTTTGTTACTTTCTTGTTAAGAAAGGTTCAATCTTTAAGTTCTAGAATCTTATCTTGTAGTTTCTTGTTAGTTGAGTCTTTTTAAAAATTAAATCTTTTTCAAAATATCTTTTTATTAAAATTTTTATCTTATCTTTTTATCTTTTATCTTATCCTCTTATCTTTTTCAAAATTTGATTTCAAATCTTTTTCAATCAACTAACTAACTTTTTGTTTGTTTCTTATCTTTTTCAAAACCACCTAACTACTTTTCCCTCTCTAATTTTCGAAAATTCTCCCTCTCTTTTTCAAAAATTCTTTTTGTTTTAAATTTTAATTTTAATTATATTTTGTCTTTGATTTTCGAAAATTACTAACCTCTTTTTCAAAAATTATTTTCGAAATCTTCCTTCTCTTTTCTTCTTCTATTTAATTATTTAATTACTAACACTTCTCTTCACCTCTCTTCATCCAAAAATCCGAATCCCCATCTCCATTCTTCTAACCCCTTTCTTCTTCTACTAACATAAGGGAATCTCTATACTGTGACATAGAGGATTCCTCTTTCTTTTCTTGTTTTCTTCTCTTTCATATGAGCAGGAACAGGGAAAAAGGCACTCTTGTTGAAGTTGATCCAGAACCTGAAAGGACTCTGAAGAGACAATTAAGAGAAACTAAATTACAACAATCCAGAAACAACCTTTCAGAAATTTTCGAACAAGAGAAAGACATGGCAGCCGAAAATAATAATAATAATAATAATGCAAGGAGAATGCTTGGTGACTTCACAAAGCCAACATCCAAGTTTGATGGAAGAAGCATCTCCATTCCTGCCATTGGAGCCAATAACTTTGAGCTTAAGCCTCAACTAGTTGCATTAATGCAACAAAACTGCAAGTTTTATGGACTTCCATCTGAAGATCCTTATCAGTTTTTAACTGAGTTCTTGCAGATCTGTGAGACTGTAAAGACAAATGGAGTTAATCCTGAAGTCTATAGACTCATGCTTTTCCCTTTTGCTGTAAGAGACAGAGCTAGAATATGGTTGGATTCACAACCTAAGGATAGCCTGGACTCCTGGGATAAGCTGATTACTGCCTTCTTAGATAAATTCTTTCCTCCTCAAAAGCTGAGCAAGCTAAGAGTGGATGTTCAAACCTTCAAACAAAAAGATGGTGAATCCCTCTATGAAGCTTGGGAAAGATACAAGCAGTTGACCAAAAGATGTCCATCTGACATGTTTTCAGAATGGACCCTATTAGATATATTCTATTATGGTCTCTCTGAATTTTCGAAAATGTCATTGGACTATTCTGCAGGTGGATCTATTCACCTGAAGAAAACGCCTGAAGAGGCTCAAGAACTCATTGACATGGTTGCAAACAACCAGTTCATGTATACCTCTGAGAGGAATTCCGTGAATAATGGGATGCCTCAGAAGAAAGGAGTTCTTGAAATTGATGCTCTGAATGCCATATTGGCTCAGAACAAAATGTTGACTCAACAGGTCAACATGATCTCTCAAAATCTAAATGGATTGCAACATGCATCCAACAGTACTAGAGAGGCAGCTTCTGAAGAAGCTTATGATCCTGAAAACCCTGCCATGGCAGAGGTTAATTACATGGGTGAACCTTATGGAAACACCTATAATCCATCATGGAGAAATCACCCAAATTTCTCCTGGAAGGATCAACAAAAGCCTCAACAAGGCTTTAACAATGGTGGACGCAATAGGCTGAGCAATAGTAAGCCATATCCATCATCTTCTCAGCAACAGACAGAGAATTCAGAACAAAACACTTCTAATTTAGCCAATATTGTCTCTGATCTGTCAAAAGCCACTTTCAGTTTCATGAATGAAACAAGATCCTCCATTAGAAATTTGGAGGCACAAGTGGGCCAGCTGAGTAAGAAAGTCATTGAAACTCCTCCCAATATTCTCCCAAGCAATACAGAAGAGAATCCAAAAGGAGAGTGCAAGGCCATTGATTTGATCAAAGTGGCCGAATGCACTAGGGAGAAGGAGGACGAAAATCCTAGAGAGGAAGACCTCCTGGGACGTCCTTCAAGCAAGAAGGAGTTTCCTATTAAGGATCCAGAGGAATCTGAGGCTCATATAGAGACCATAGAGATTCCATTAAATTTCCTTCTGCCATTCATGAGCTCTGAAGACTATTCTTCCTCTGAAGAGGATGAAGATGTGACTGGAGAGCAAGTTGCTCAATATTTAGGAGCTATCATGAAGCTGAATGCCAAGCTGTTTGGTAATGAGACTTGGGAAAGTGAACCCCCCTTGCTCATTAGTGAACTAGATACTTGGATTCAGAAAACTCTACCTCAAAAGAAACAAGATCCTGGCAAGTTTCTAATACCTTGTACCATAGGCACCATGAGCTTTGAAAAAGCTCTATGTGATCTGGGGTCAGGGATAAATCTTATGCCACTCTCTGTAATGGAGAAGCTGGGGATTATTGAGGTACAACCTGCCTTGTTCTCATTGCAATTGGCAGACAAGTCATTGAGACAAGCCTATGGAATAGTAGAGGACGTGCTAGTAAAGGTTGAAGGCCTTTACATCCCTGCTGATTTCATAATCCTAGACACTAGGAAGGAAGATGATGAATGCATCATCCTAGGAAGACCTTTCCTAGCCACAGCAGAAGCTGTGATAGATGTCAACAGAGGAGAATTAGTCCTTCAATTAAATGGGGACTACCTTGTGTTTAAGGCACATGGCCATCCCTCTGTGACAAAAGAGAGTAAGCAGGAAGAGCTTCTCTCAGTTCAGAGTCAAGAAGAGCCCACACAGTCAAACTCTAAGTTTGGTGTTGTGAAGCCATAACCAAACTCTAAGTTTGGTGTTCAGATCCCATATCCAAACTCTAAGTTTGGTGTTGGGACTACACACTAAAATTGACCTGATCACCTTGTGGCTCCATGAGAGCCACTGTCAAGCTATTGACATTAAAGAAGCGCTTGTTGGGAGGCAACCCAAGTTTATTTATCTAATTTTTATTTTATTGTTATTTTGTGTTTTATTAGGTACATGATCATGAGGAGTCACGAAAAAAATCAAAAAAATTAAAAACAGAGTAAAAAACAGAAGAAAAAATTTTTTTCACCCTGGAGGTAACGCAGACTGGCGTTCAACGCCAGTAAGATGCATCTGACTGGCGTTCAACGCCAGAACAGAGCACCATTCTGGCGCTGAACGCCAGAAACAAGCAACATCCTGGCACTGAATGCCAGGAATGTGCCTGGAGGAGACAAGCTGGCGTTAAACGCCAGCAACAAGCATGAAACTGGCGTTCAACGCCAGAAACATGCATTACATGGGCGTTGAACGCCCAGAACGTGCACCAATGGGCGTTTGAACGCCAGAATGATGCACGAAGGCATTTTACATGCCTATATGGTGAAGGAATGGTATTTCTTTTCACCCTAGGATCTGTGGACCCCACAGGATCACCTCAGGATCTGTGGACCCCACAGGATCCCCACCTACCATATTCCCACCTTTTCTTTTAATCCTAATCACACTCTCCTAATCCAAATCTCATTTCACTCTTTCCCACATCACACTTCCCAAAAGCCTTCACCAATCACTTCAATTCCTCTTCCCAATTACCCCATTCACCATTCACATCAACCCTCTCTTCCCCATAAACCCCACCTACCTTCATAAAATTCAAATTCAATTTCCCACCCATTCCCACCCAAATTGGCCGAACTCCCACCCTCCCCTCTCCCTATAAATACCCTTCCATTCTACTTCATTTTCACACAACACAACCCCTTCTTCCCCCACATAGTCGAACCTACTTCTTTCCCCTTCTACCATCTTCTTCTTCTTCTTCTTCTACTCTTCTTTTCTTTCTTGCTCGAGGGCGAGCAAAATTTTAAGTTTGGTGTGGTAAAAGCATAAGTTTTTTGTTTTTCCATTACCATCAATGGCACCTAAGGCCGGAGTATCCTCTAAAAAAGGGAAAGGGAAGACAAAAGCTTCCACCTCCGAGTCATGGGAGAAGGAGAGATTCATCTCCAAGAGCCATCAAGACCACTTCTATGATGTTGTGGCAAAGAAAAAGGTGATCCCCAAGGTCCCTTTCAAGCTCAAAAAGAATGAGTATCCGGAAATCCGACATGAAATTCAAAGAAGAGGGTGGGAAGTCTTAACCAACCCCATGCAACAAGTCGGAATATTGATGGTTCAAGAGTTCTATGCCAATGCATGGATCACTAGGAACCATGATCAAAGTATGAACCCGAATCCAAAGAACTATCTCACAATGGTTCGGGGGAAATACTTAGATTTTAGTCCGGAAAATGTGAGGTTGGCGTTTCACTTGCCTATGATGCAAGGAGATGAACGCCCCTACACTAGAAGGGTCAACTTTAATCAAAGGTTGGACCAAGTCCTTATGGACATATGTGTGGAAGGAGCTCAATGGAGAATAGACTCCAAAGGCAAGCCAGTTCAACTAAGAAGACTGGATCTCAAGCCTGTGGCTAGAGGATGGTTGGAGTTCATCCAAAGATCCATCATTCCTACTAGCAACCGATCTGAAGTTACTGTGGATCAGGCCATCATGATCCATAGCATCATGATTGGAGAGGAAGTAGAAGTTCATGAGGTCATCTCCAATGAACTCTACAAAATAGCCGACAAGTCCTCACCCATGGCACGGCTAGCCTTCCCTCACCTTATTTGCCATCTATGTTACTCAGCTGGAGTTATCATAAATGGAGATGTCTCCATTGAAGAAGACAATCCCATCACCAAGAAAAGGATGGAGCAAGCAAGAGAAGCTCCTCACGGCCCTCAAGAAATGCATGAGGAAGCTCACCATCAAGAAATTCCTGAGATGCCTCAAGGAATGCACTTTCCTCCCAACAACTATTGGGAGCAACTCAATACCTCCTTAGAAGATTTGAGCCATAATGTGGAACAATTAAGGGTGGAACATCATGAGCACTCCATCATTCTCCAAGAAATAAGAGAAGATCAAAGAGCAATGAGGGAGGAGCAACAAAGGCAAGGAAGGGACATAGAAGAACTTAAGGACATTGTTGGACCTTCAAGA
This sequence comes from Arachis hypogaea, assembly GCF_003086295.3. Classification (NCBI taxonomy): domain Eukaryota; kingdom Viridiplantae; phylum Streptophyta; class Magnoliopsida; order Fabales; family Fabaceae; genus Arachis; species Arachis hypogaea. Next base: position 51,525,864 of record NC_092037.1, on the reverse strand, counting down.
AGAAGACGCCACTAAAGGTGGATTCATTCCTTGTTCTTTATTTCTTTCTATTTTCGGTTTTTAGTATTATGTTTATCTATGTTTTGTGTCTCTACTTCATGATCATTAGTATGTAACCATGCCTAAAAGCTATGAATAAAATCCATTAGTCTTTCACCTCTCTTAAATGAAAAATGTTTTAATTCAAAAGAACAAGAAGTACATAAATTTCAAATTCATCCTTGAATTTAATTTAATTATATTGATGTGGTGACAATACTTTTTGTTTTCTGAATGAATGATTGAACAGTGCATATGTCTTTTGATATTGTTGTTTATGAGTGTTAAAATTGTTGGTTCTTGAAAGAATGATGAACAAAGAGAAATGTTATTGATGATCTGAAAAATCATGAAATTGATTCTTGAAGCAAGAAAAAGCAGTGAAAAAAAAATGGCGAAAAAAAATAGAAAGAAAAAGAAGGAGCAGTAGAAAAAGCCAATAGCCCTTAAAACCAAAAGGCAAGGGTAAAAAGGATCCAAGGCTTTGAGCATCAATGGATAGGAGGGCCCAAGGAAATAAAATCCAGGCCTAAGCGGCTAAATCAAGCTGTTCCTAACCATGTGCTTGTGTCATGAAGGTCCAAGTGAAAAGCTTGAGACTGAGTGGTTAAAGTCGTGATCCAAAGCAAAAGAGTGTGCTTAAGAGCTCTGGACACCACTAACTGGGGACTCTAGCAAAGCTGAGTCACAATCTGAAAAGGTTCACCCAGTTATGTGTCTGTGGCATTGATGTATCCAGTGGTAATACTGGAAAACAAAGTGCTTAGGGCCACGGCCAAGACTCATAAGTAGCTGTGTTCAAGAATCAACATGTTTAACTAGGAAAGTCAATAACACTATCCGAAATTCTGAGTTCCCAGAGACGCCAATCACTCTGAACTTCAAAGGAAAACGTGAGATGCCAAAACTATTCAAAAGCAAAAAAAAGCTACAAGTCCCGCTCATCTAATTAAATTAATATTCATTGATATTCTGGAATTTATAGTATATTCTCTTCTTTTATCCTATTTGATTTTCAGTTGCTTGGGGACAAGCAACAATTTAAGTTTGGCGTTGTGATGAGCGGATAATTTATACGCTTTTTGGCATTGTTTTTATATAGTTTTTAGTAAGTTTAAACTACTTTTAGGGATGTTTTCATTAGTTTTTATGTTAAATTCACATTTCTGGACTTTACTATGAGTTTGTGTGTTTTTCTGTGATTTCAGGTAAATTCTGGCTGAAATTTAGGAACTTGAGCAAAACTCTTAAGAAGGCTGACAAAAGGACTGCTGATGCTGTTGGAATCTGACCTTCCTGCACTCGAAATGGATTTTCTGGAGCTACATAACTCCAATTGGCGCGCTCTCAATGGCGTTGGAAAGTAGACATCCAGGGCTTTCCAGCAATATATAATAGTTCATGCTTTATTCGAAGATTGACGACGTAACTTGGCGTTGAACGCTAAGTTCATGCTGCTGTCTGGAGTTAAACGCCAGAAAAACGTCATGATCCGGAGTTGAACGCCCAAAACACGTCATAACTCGAAGTTCAACTCCAAGAGAAGCCTTAGCTCGTGGATTGATCAAGCTCAGCCCAAACATACACCAAGTGGGCCCCGGAAGTGAATTTATGCATCAAATACTTACTCATGTAAACCCTAGGAGCTAGTTTATTATAAATAGAACATTTATCTATTGTATTAGAAATCTTTTGACAGTTTAATCTCTTGAATATTCGGTCACTTGATCATGGAGAGGGCTGGCCATTCGGCCATGCCTGAACCCTTTGCTTATGTATTTTCAACGGTGGAGTTTCTGCACACCATAGATTAAGGGTGTGGAGCTCTGCTGTACCTCAAGTATTAATGCAATTCTATTTTCTTTTATTCAAATCTCTCTTATTCTTATTCCAAGATATTCATTCGCACCCAAGAACATGATGAGTGTAATGATGAAAGTGACGATCATTATCATTCTCACTTATGAACGCACGTGATTGACAACCACTTCCGTTCTACATGCAACCGAGCTTGAACGTGTATCTCTTAGATTCCCCAACAGAATCTTCGTGGTATAAGCTAGATAGATGGCGGCATTTATGAGGATCCGGAAAGTCTCACCTTGTCTGTGGTATTCTGAGTAGGATCCTGGGAATCCGGAAGGTCTCACCTTGTCTGTGGTATTCCGAGTAGGATTCCGGTAATGAATAACTGTGACGTACTTCAAACTTGCAAGTGCTGGGCGTTAGTGACAGACGCAAAAGAATCAAGGGATTCTATTCCAGTAGGCGCAGGAACCAACCAGTGATTAGCCGTGCTGTGACAGAGTGCGTGAGCGTAGTTTTCACTGCGAGGATGGGATGTAGCCACCAACCATGGGTGATGCCTCCAGACGATTAGCCGTGCGAGTGACAGCCGCATAGGATCATTTTCCCGAGAGGATTGAAAGTAGCCACCGCTGATGGTGAACCCCTATACACAGCTTGCCATGGAAAGGAGTAAGAAGGATTGAGTTGAAGCAGTAGGAAAGCAGGCGTCCTTGAGCCATACAGTATCTCCATATGCTTATCTGAAATTTCCACCAATGAATCTGCATAAGTATTCTATTCCTTTTATTATTTCTTCTTTTTATTATTAATTTTTGAAACCATAAATCAATTTAATCTGCCTAACTGAGATTTACAAGGTGACCATAGCTTACTTCATACCAACAATCTCTGTGGGATCGACCCTTACTCACGTAAGGTTTATTACTTGGACGACCCAGTACACTTGCTGGTTAGTTGAACGGAGTTGTGAAAAGAAAAAGCTTCTCTAACAATGCTTGGAATTATTATTGATCACAATTTCGTCCACCACTCAACATGCTTGGTGCTAAACCATCCCATTATTTCTTCATGAACCTGAAATTGTTCGACACCTCACTTGCCATATTTTTATAATGTACTTACATCATCTTACCTCTATCCCTCTGAAATTCATAAAATCAAACCAACATCTGCAAGTAATGAATGAACAAAGAAATACTTCGAAAGTAATGAATGAACAAAGAAATACTTCGAAATAAAAAAGGTCATTAGAATCTATGACATTACAAAATAAAATTGAGTGTTTTGTGGCAAACACATAAATATATTGGTTATTGAACCTCATTAAATATGCAACGAAATCAAAGTGCAAATCCATTAAAGAATTTTCAAAAGTAAGGAGAAATAAGAACAAACTTTTGGCTCAAAAGAAGTTATTTCACTAAATAAGTAAGAGATCTAGTTCTAACTTAACAATGTATTGAATTATTTTAAAAAAAGGCTGCAAATAGATTCAAAGTAGAAAATCACCAACTAAACAAAAAAAGTGAAGTCTAATACTCTACTATAGCAAAAAATAAAGTTTGAAAATAACAAAAAATGAAATCAATTTTTATATAGCAACTTAGTAACTATTGATGACTATATTTCGTATAAAATATAGTAGTTATTTGCTTGAATATTAATATTCAACAATATAATCAAGAGATATGATTATTTTAGAAATGTATATTACCCACTCCCATTGACTCACTTACTCTCCTAAGCATATTTTTTACTATTTTGACCCTTCTGTTCATTGCATAAAAGCAACAAATATATCGATGATGCTCCTTAATTGAATTATTTATTGCTTAGTCATACAGTTAACATGAAACCCAATTTTTATCATGATAATAGAAATACAAACTTAAATGCATATTTCAAAATTTAAATACTTCTTGGAACTGATATGAGTTCATATTATTATCAAATGATAATGCAAGACTTGGTAAGTAAAAAATATGAGATCTAAAGTGAAAGGAATAGCTGGTAATGCATATAATTGGTTCCTTTTAAAAAGAGAGCTAGCCATAAAGAATTTTGACTATCCCTTAGTGTTAAAAGCTTATGGTGCAGTATTTACTTATCTATCTCCTACTTCCACTCTCCTGCAATGAATTCCAAAATGTGAAATCTCCAGCAAAAGATAGGTAACTTCAGGATTAATCTTATTTATCATATCCATGGCAATTCTCATATTGAAATGGGATAAAAAGTTTGAAAGAAAAAATAGAGGCCAAATACTAAAACAAATTTTATAAAAAAACAACACAATGAGCTAGAAAGAGGTGAGAAAACTGTGACTCTCACAACAAAATGGGAATTTGAAATTGAACATTCAGGACACGCAGCAATGAACACAGTATAAGAAACATATATAAGACCTCTTTAGAGTGACCAATGATATAAAAAGAACCTATTTAAATAATGTAAAATTTTATTTAAATAATGATATACAATGAAGTCACCCAAAATTGATTTAAAACAATCCTAAATAAACACAAAAGTTGTAAAATCTGAAACATTTAAAGTTTTAGAATTTATAGATTCGTGAATTTTTATAACCTTCAATAAATTTAGCCACAATATTTAGCACTATCAAATTGGGACTAAAACACAACTTACCAATCAAGTAGCTTTTACATGACCTTTAATAAGCACCACCGGAAGCTCTTCATCAACACCAGACCTATTCAAAGTAGGGACCAGAATTGCAAGGTTCATGGATAAATGTTAAAAGCTAGCCCCAAATAAACTAATATTAAGTACTAATTGTGAGAACAAACAAATAAAATTTCTTTTTTAAATTAAGCCTATCAAAATTGAAAGTTTACCTAAACTTGTGGAACCTAGAAAACTTAAAATTATAAAATAAAAAAAAATATAGTGTCTCTCATGTTATATCACTATGGACATAATGATAAATTACTTTTTTATTATGTCTTTTCATGAATTTATAAAAAAATAAGTGATATTAATCAACATGGCAACAAAATGCTCGAGGAAAAAGTAAGATGTTGATGCAAGAATATTGATAATTTTATGTTTTGACCACAATGTATAAGACAACAAAAAAAAAGTAGGATGTGATCTTTCAAATATAAAAGGATACCTGATCAGTAGAGAAAATGGCCTAAACTAAGGGCTTGTTGAAGAGAACACTTCCCCTAACCAAACTCACAACACAACGGAGTCCTTGAATCAAAGAGTATCCAGCAGCCAAACCATTCGCAACAACCAAAAATCTGCAAAAATTTTTAATCCATCAAAAACTAATGAATTAGGACAACAAAACATGCAACACTTTTATTGCTAGAAATTAACATAGAACATAGATTAATAGATACTTACACCAAAGCCTTAACATCAGTGAATTTACCTTCCTTCTCAAAGGAGAAAAACACCTTCACTTGTGAATCAGTTCTAATAAGAACAGCTGCAACAACTCTAAGACCAAGAATCATAAACCTTAACACTAACTCAGCTATCTTGATCCTCTTATCGAATAATTTTAGGTTTGTGCTATGGTACGCTAGAACTGTTCCAGGACTAAAACCTACACCCAAATAATTCATTTTCTCTAGACACTAACAATGCAAAAGAAAACAATGGATATGAACACCAACCACTAAAAAGGTACAAATACCAATATATAATTCCAAACCACTCTTGAGATCCTATCAAATCACTGCACTTGCTGAAAGCACAAATATTTTCTATCTTCTTCCTGCAATTACCTTTTCTCCCACTTTTTCCAAATCAGATCAACACCGCAGCCACATTTCCATGTGAAATAAAAACGTATATACGGATCAAAAAGATAGAGAGTTTGTGTTGTATTATTATCATTATCGGCCTACATAATACCAAAACCATTTCTTGAAGAGACATGAAGATTAATTTGGAGACTATATTTTGCAATGAACAAAAATGATACAGCTTGATGTTGTTGGTATAATGCGAAATCAGCGTGACTTACCCAACGAAATGGGAAAGATTCAAGGCACAGAGGCGACGCCGCAAATCACCTATACCAACTACCAGAATGGTCAAATTTCTTCCAAAGATCATAAAGGCAGAGGTTTTTTTTACAACGACTGCACATACGGAAACCAATCTTCTTAATCTTGCTAAAATTAAACCTCCAGAACATCTGAAGCCATCCAGAAACAGAAAACATACCAAACCTCAAATAAAAGACAACAAAAACAGATAGAAAAATCCTAAATCAAAGAGATTAAAGACCCAGTCCCAGACAAAGAAATAAATCGAGATAATACCTTCACGGGGGAGCGCTGGTTGAGATCTCAACCCAACATGTATCACCAAGGCTGTTGACGTTTGAGAGCGCATCAACCACGCAACAGATATCTTAGTCGCCCAGCATCGCCAGCATTTCACCAGCTGAAACTAACAGCGCCATCGCCGTGATTGTGATCTGAGACGAAGATTCCACTCAACTCGGTGAGTTAGGGTTTCCAGATGCGGGTTGACAAAAATGGTGTTTAAGAGATGGCTTTTCAGATGGAGATATATGGCTTACTGAAATGACGTTTTGAGAACCAGGGAGAGCCATAAAGAGAGCGTGGATGGGCAGTGATTATATGGACCAGAATGAGTTTGTGGGCTATGGAGGAGAGAACGAAGCAGAAGGGGGGATTTAGAGTTTCAAAAGGGAAAGAGAGAAATGGAAGTGAAAAATAGATAGATAGATAATAGGAGAGATTTTTTATTCTGATTAATTGAGAGAATGACGCGTGGCTTCAGGAGCCACAGTCATTATACAAGTAGTAGATATCTTTTTAAGTTATGCATTTAAATCGGAACCATAAATCTATTTTACATTATTATTTTATAAAATTATGACTATAAATTCTTTTAGTTTACTCTTTAAAATTGTAATGGTAAATTTTTTTAGGTCATATTTTAAAATTATGAGGATAGATATTTTAAGTCACACTTTATAATTGTGATTACAGATTTTTTTTTTAGATCACGCATTAAAACTGTGATTATAAACTCTTTTTAGGTCATTCTTTTATAAACTATAATTATAGATCCGTTTAAGTCACTTTTTAAAACTGTAATCATAGATTTTTTTTAGATCACGTTTCGAAACTACAATGATAAATCCTTTAGATTACACTTCATAACCATAATCATAGATTTTTATAAGTCACATATTAAAACCGTAATCATATATATTTTTAGGTTACCATTTTATAAAACTGTAATTATAGACTCTTTTAAATTATTCTTTAAATTCGTGCTATAAATTTCTTTAGGTCATTACTTAAAATAGTGATAATATACCTATTTTGGACCACCTTTTTAAAAATAAAAAATCGCGATGATAAGTGTTTTTATATCACATTTTTTAATCGGAATAATATAAAATATTATTTAAAATCTAAAATAATTTTATTAAAAAAAACCCTACTAAAATCGTAAATATAAATATCTATTGTTACAACTTTTAAAAAAAAATAACCAAAAGATTTTTTTTCAGATCGCGGTAAAAAATTATAACATAGAAAGTCTATGATCATGTTTTCTAAACATGACAAAAAAATTATAGCCTATAATCTAAAACTACTATCTAATAGAATCATTTTAAAACGTAGATAAATTTAGTTGTTGTTTTAAAAAGTGTTCTAAAGTACTTATACATCTCAGAAGCTTCCTTCATAACTTGACAAGTGTTTTTGTTACGGCCTAGCCCAGGCCTCTCGCAGGTCGACCCGACCCTCTGATGACCCGATCCGAGCGGTCGGGCACGTACCGCTCACTGCGCGACCCGGACACGCGTTCTTGACAGCTCTCCACTACAGCTGTGAGGAAGCTTCGAGAAAAATGGGCCTGGCCTGGTAGGGCCCACCTCTGACACGATATAAATGGGGAAGGACCAGCCCTTCCCCCAAGGTATGTCATACACTGCCTTACCCCCTTTTTCGCCTGCACATTCGACTAACTTGAGCATCGGAGTGTCATTGCAAGTGGCACCCCCCTCTTTTTCGAGAGCTCGGAACGACGGTTTCCCATCTCACCCTCACGACCCATTCAAGATCACGCCCCAGCTATCCACCCAAGGATCATTCCGAACGTCCGGTACCCGACCTACCGAACGTTGGCGCCCACCGTGGGGCCGACGAGACTGAATGGAGATCGTGCCAGGTCCAGGGGACCAAGGCCGCCCGGGAGGTCTTGAGGGGGCCGCCTCCGTCGCCTCCCCCCGAGAGCGGTTAAGATCCCCTCCACGACGAACCGAGCCACAACAAAGAGTCCGTGAAAGACGCCCCTTCGGGGGAACGGGCAGCGATAGCGCCAGGATAATGCAAGAGTTGCGCCATAGGGTGCAGAACCTGGAACGCCAATTAGCGGATCAGGAACGTCACCAAGAGGCCTCCGACCCTAACTACTTCCAATCCCCCGAAAGTCGAGGCAGAGCCTCCCACCGAAGCAATCGCTTCCGACTCACTCCCGTCTTGGGATCGGAATTAGAAAGCAGTCGAGAGGACCGGGAGCGCCCTAGGAGACAAAACGATACAATCATCTACGCTCGAGGCAAGCGAGCGTGTGTCATGAGACGAGACCGTGAAAACGGAGAAGAGAGGTCCGAGAGAACGTGACGACCCGTCATCATGGGTGCCACCCCATTCCACCATTCTATCCTCGAGGTCCGGTTGCCAAAGCACTTTGACAAACCAACGGGACACAAGACCCACAGGAACACCTCACAGCCTTCGAGGCCCGAATGAACCTAGAGGGAGTGGGAGACGAGGTAAAGTGTCGCACCTTCCTGGTCACCCTGGCAGGCCTTGCGTTACGGTGTTCAATAGCCTCCCACAAGGCTCCATGGCCGGTTTCTCGGACATCAGCCGCGCCTTCTTAGCACAATTCACCACTAGAATCGCGAAGGCAAAACACCCGATCAATCTACTTGGCGTCACTCAGAAAGCCGACGAGACGACCAGAAAATACCTAGATCGCTTCAATGATGAATGTTTGGAAATAGAGGGGTTAACGGATTCGGTGGCGAGCCTGTGCCTGACCAATGAACTTCTCAACGAGGATTTCAGAAAGCATCTCACCACTAGGTCAGTCTGGACGATGTAAGAGATCCAAACGGTGGCACGCGAATACATTAACGATGAGGAGGTCAGCCGAGTTGTGGCTGCCAACAAGCGGCAACCCTCCTACACTCAGTCCAGGCAACACGGTAACGGAGAACGATAGAAGGAGCACGCCAGAGACGGCGGCCCGAGCAGAACACCTAGACCGGTACCCCGTGTAGGGAAGTTCACCAACTATACACCCCTCACTCTCCCCATCATGGAAGTCTACCAACAGATAGCTGAGAAGGGAATCTTGTCGAAGTCCCGTCCACTGAAGGATCAGACTGGCGGTAACAAAAGCCTGTACTGCGATTACCATAAAGGCTATGGACATAAGACGCAGGACTGTTTTGACCAAAAAGATGCGCTTGAACAAGCAATTAGAGATGGGAAACTGGCTGAATTCTTCCATCTCATCAGGGAACCGAGGAGACGAGGTCGTGACCAAGACGGGGAAGACAAGTCCCGAATAGCGAAGCGGCGGCAAGAACCAAGGAACGAGGACCAGGGTCTTACTATAGTAAACATAGTGACCACGAGGAACACAGCACCAAAATCAAGATCAGCATACAAAAAAGACACGAAAGTCCTGGCGATCTCCTCTTCACCCTCACAAAGTTCTAAAAGGGTCCCGTCCATTTCCTTCGGACCAAAAGATCAATGGTTCAATGAGATCCCGGAAAATCCCCCCATGGTCATTACGGCCCGGATGGGAACCGGCCTCATCAAACAGATTCTTATAGATACAGGAGCAGACTCGAACATTATGTTTTGAAACGTTTTCGACGCATTGGGGCTATGAGACACCGACCTAACGACTCACCAACACGGCATCGTCGGGCTAGGCGATCACTTCATCAAGCCAGATGGCATAATTTCCCTACCGGTTTCCCTAGGAGGTGAACAAGGACGGAGATCGGTTATGGCCGAGTTCATAGTTCTACGAGACTCCACGGCTTACAACATCATCTTAGGGAGGAAGACCATCAACGAGGTCGGCGCAGTGATTAGCACAAAGCTACTCATCATGAAGTTTGTCACGGACAACAGATCTGTAGGATCCATAAAAGGAGAGTTGGAAACAGCGGTCGCTTGCGACAATGCCAGTCTCTCCCTGAGGAAAAAATCCAAAGAAGCGTCAAGAGTGTTTCTCGCCGACCTGGACGCCTGAATCGACGACAACCCCAGACCTGAACCAGAGGGGGACCTAGAGAAGTTCAGAGTTGGGGACACAGAGGAAAAATTCACATTCATTAACAAAAACCTCCCACATGAATTGAAAGAACCTTTGGTAGAGATGATCAGAGCCAACGGTGATATGTTCGCCTGGACACCGGCCGACATGCCAGGCATAGACCCACATCTTATGTCGCACCACCTGGCTGTCAAGCCTGAAGCCCGGCCAGTGGCTCAAAGGAGGAGGAAGATGTCGCAAGAAAGGGCAGAGGAGGTGGCCAGACAAACGGCCAGCCTCCTAGAAGCAGGTTTTATCCGAGAACTAGACTACTCGACCTGGTTGTCGAATGTAGTCCTGGTGAAAAAACACAACGGAAAATGGAGAATGTGCGTGGATTACTCGGATCTTAACAAGGCGTGTCCCAAGGACAGCTACCCCCTTTCCAACATTGACGCGCTCGTCGACGCGGCGGCGGGATACCGGTACCTTAGCTTCCTGGATGCCTATTCCGGCTACAATCAGATAACGATGCACCGGCCTGACGGGGACAAAACAGCATTCATAACCCCAAAAGGAATCTATTGTTACACGGTGATGCCCTTTGGCTTGAAAAATGCGGGAGCTACATATCAGAGATTGATGAATAAGATATTCGACGATCTCATAGGGAAGACGGTGGAGGTCTATGTGGACGACATTCTCGCAAAGACCACCTGGCCAGATGATCTCCTGGGAGATTTGGGAAATGTATTCGCGTCCCTCCGAAAAAATGGCATGAGGCTCAATCCACTCAAATGTGCCTTCGCCATGGAGGCCAGAAAATTTCTGGGTTTCATGATCACCCAAAGGGGAGTAGAAGCTAACCCCAAAAAATGTCAGGCAATACTACAAATGAAGAGCCCAGGCTATATCAAAGACGTCCTGAGGCTAACGGGGCAGCTCACCGCATTATCTCGCTTCCTCGGGGCATCGGCGGCAAAAGCTCTACCCTTTTTCAATTTGATGAGAAAAGGGATAGCATTCGAGTGGACTCCCGCATGTGAGGAAGCGTTCAAACACTTCAAGGAGATCCTAGCGGCACCCCCCGTACTCGGAAAGCCCAGGGTCGGAGAACCACTTTACCTATACTTGGCCATAACGAAGGGAGCACTCGCGGCAGTCTTAGTGCGAGAAGAAGGAAAGGCTCAACAGCCAATCTACTTCGTGAGTAGGGCGCTACAAGGAGCAGAGGCAAGGTACAGTAAACTGGAAAGACTAGCACTAGCACTCCTGACATCTTCTCGCAGACTGAAACAATACTTCCAGGGCCACCGGATAGTCGTGAGAGCGGACCAAGGAATCCGCCAGGTACTCCAAAAACCCGATCTAGCAGGAAGAATGATGACTTGGGCTATTGAACTCTCCCAATACGACCTACAATATGAATCCCGGCACGCAATCAAGGCCCAGAAGTCGTTATCTCGGACAATGGGACACAATTCACTGACAAGAGGTTCGCAGAAGTCCTCAGTGGCTTGGGTATAAAGCAGAAGTTCTCGTCAGTAGAGCACTCCCAAACAAATGGGCAGGTCGAATCTGCGAATAAGGTAATCTTACAAGGCCTCAGAAAGCGACTCGGTGACAAGAAAGGCGCATGGGCCGATGAGCTCGCTTCAATCCTCTGGTCCTACCGTACAACTGAGCAGTCTGCCACTGGGGAAACCCCTTTTCGCTTGACATACGGAGTAGACGCCATAATACCCATGGAAGTCGGCAAACCGAGCCCGCAACTACTTTTAAAAGGAGTAGAAGAAGTAGTGGAGAAAGACCTGATAGATGAGGCAAGGGAGACGGCGCACTTGACAGAAGTAGCGCTAAAGCAACGAATAGCCCTACATTATAATACCAAAGTGCTCAGGAGGGAGTTTGAAAAAGATGACTTAGTCTTGCGACACAACGACATAGGGCTCGCGACCCATGGGGAAGGAAAGCTTGCGGCAAACTGGGAAGGACCCTACAGGGTCAGAGAAGTGCTTGGCAAAGGTGCATACAAACTAGAGAAGCTGGATGGCAGGGAGATACCGAGAACTTGGAATGCAGGTAACCTGAGAAGATTTTACTCCTAGCTCAAACACACCGACTAGAAGATTTGACGGTTTTTAAGTAATTGAGTTTGGCTTAAACACTTACTATGAATATATCTTTGATTAACTGACGATTAATGTTCACTTAACGTATTTGCTTTTCCATCTTCATTACGCGCCTTACCACATCCCTCATCAACGAGTGATGAGCGGGGCAATAACACGGCACCCCGAGACTGATCACCCCGGGAGCCAGTCAGGTTAAAAAGGCATGATAAACGACCATGATAGCAATAAAAGCTCAAAGTGACCTCGCTCAAGATACCAACATAACGGTAAACAAATAAACAAACAACGAGCAAGCAAAAACAACATGCTACTGGATAAAATAAAGAGTATATGTCCACAAACCGACCAAACGGTTGAGCCGACCAAACGGCTAACAAAATAAAAAGCCTCAAAAAAGTTCTACAACAAACCCACAAAACACAAGGTACAGCAAATCACTTCCTCGGCATATCGACAACCTTGCCGTCCTGGATAGTCTTAAAAACGCCAATTGCTGACGTGTCGAAATCAGGAGCAATAATCTTCACCTGAGCCTTGAGAGCATCTTCGGTCATGAAGATCGCATTTTTTCCTTGCTCTCTCACCTCCTTATGCTTCTTCTTAAATTCCTCAGCCTCATCCCGAGCAGTCTTAGCGGCCGCAACGGCTGTATCCCTTTCCTTCTCCAAAACGACCACTCGACCCTACGCGGCATTTAGCTGGCTCTTCAAAGTCATCTCCTGCTCAGTCAGATAAGACACGAAGGCATCGGCAGTCTTCAATTTCTCTTCGGATGACGCGACCTTCTTCTCGGCAGCCTTAAGCTTATCCCCCGCCTCGGTCAGCTGTTCCTGAAGTGTTTCAACTTGAGCCTTGAGCTTATTGTTGCCTGTGGCGGCGGTCTCGAGCTTCCGACGAAGCAACGCCATACCCGACAGCTCAAATTTAGCTTTCCGAGCTATGGCGGTGCTGCGAAGAAGGGTCCGATACATCCACGGTGCCTGCCCCGCTAGGTTGGTACCATGAAAATGTTCTTCCGTGCCGGGCAATAATTGAGAATCTATGAATGACCCAGCATCGAAATTCCTCTCAATCATAATAAGGACCCCTTCAGGGCTAGACTGCGATCTTTGCCTCTTTGGGGTAGGAATAACCCTCAAATCATCGTCCCCGGCCTGGTGAGCAGACGACGAGTGCCCGATACCGGCCACTTCCTCGGGAACAGGGGAATCACGTGCCGGGCTGACTTGCTTATCCGACATGACGACATCTGGGGGCGTGGGCACCGTTTGTTCCCCCTTGTTTCCAGAAGGAGCCACCGGATGCTCCTCAGCTTTTTCCCCATCGCTTTTCGTAAGGAAAGTCTTGAACAAATTTTCAAGGCTAGTCACTTCGGCAGACATCCCCTCTGCAAACAAGAAATAAACAAGCGAATCAGTAGTCAACAAACCAAAAACAAAACAAGCAAGTGTACAAAAGATAACGCGACATCAAAGACTCACGAATATAATCACGTGCGACCTCCCGACTACCCATAAGGAGATGGGGATTCACATGATTTCTCCCAAAAAATAGCCCACAACATGTCGGCGATCTTTCGGTCCGCTGCCGACATCCCCTTATAAGTCACCTTTATGAAGGCGTTAGACCCCGCCCCAAAACTCCAGTACGTCGGGATGAGGTGTTCTCTTTCCAATGACAACCAAAAGGGGTGCCGACCCTTAACCGGCTGAACCTTAAAATACTTGTCCTTGAACCCGTGATAGGAGTCCTCGAACAAGCCAAATATCCTCCGCCCTTGGCCAGAACGGAAGGACATGAACCCTTTCCTTGCTTTCCCCTCCTTGGAAGGGTTCGTAAGGCTAAATAAGAAAAGGAAGACGTCAACGGATATCGGCAGTTCCAAGTACTCGCACACCATCTTGAAACAGCGGATCGAGGCCCAACTGTTCGGATGCAACTGCGACGGCGCCACAGATATCCGACTAAGAAGACCCATATGGAAGGCAGAGAAGGGGATCCGAACCCCCACTTGAGTGAACATGGCCTTATAAAACCAGATCCATTCGGCAACCCGGGGTGCGTGAAAGTTGAGCTCATACAATCGCTCATGAGGGGCAGGAACAAAAGCGTAATAGTTGGCCTCCTCATTGGTACCCCCGCACAAGTACCCGACTTGACGGAACTTGGTGAGCTCGTCCTCACCCATCTGGTTCGGGGAGTCCCTGAGGTCGGAGACAACCCAAGCATACGGGTCGTAACCCCCGGCGGAGGTAGAAGCTCGAGAGACGACGCGAGGCATACCTACAGTGGGGTACCACTCAATTAGTCTAACAGGTTAGGAACTCGAAAAAACCCAGAAACTATTATAAGCATCTTCTACAATCCAAACTAAACATGCCTGAAGTTAGACCCAAACAGAGCCTATCCCAAGATGGTAACCCCCTAACGCACCTACTTGACAATAGACAGGAATCTATCTTGCAAAACCAAACAACGAAACAGCAAGCACATGCAGTAAACATGCAAGAAAACATTGAAACAGAAAAAAGAAGGAATTGATGGTTACCTGGATTGATTGCAAAAACTTGAAAAAGAAGAAAGAAGGACGCGCATAAACGCCGGAATAAATCTTTGGATAATGCGGATCGCAGAAGGAATAGATTGGAGAAATAAGAATAGGAAAGAAAAACCAAGGCAAAACTGTTTAAAACTACCAGAAAGGGAGCGCGAAAGACCTGGGGGCAAAATGGTCTTTGCGCACAGGGTTTTTTAACCCATTATGAGCATTTAATGCTCTACACGAGAAACGAGGCAACGGATGATCGCCCCCAACAACGAACGGACACGCGCGCAAGGCGCGTGTTCAGCTCACGGGCGACCGACTCGGCGACAACGAACAAGAAGATAACACGCCACCAACAGCCTATGCGGCTGATTGTCGGCGCATTGGGGGCACTGTTACGGCCTGGCCCAGGCCTCTCGCAGGTCGACCCGACCCTCTGATGATCCGACCCGAGCGGTCGGGCACGTACCGCTCGCTGCGCGACTCGGACTCGCGTCCTTGACAGCTCTCCACTACAGCTGTGAGGAAGCTTCGAGGAAAGTGGGCCTGGCCTTGTAGGGCACACCTCTGACACGATATAAATGGGGAAGGACCAGCCCTTCCCCCAAGGTACGTCATACACTGCCTTACCCCCTTTTTCGCCTACACATTCGACTGACTTGAGCGTCGGAGTATCATTGCAGGTGGCACCCCCCTCTTTTTTGAGAGCTCGGAACGACGGTTCCCCACCTCACCCTCACGACCCATTCCAGATCACGCCCCAACTATCCACCCAAGGATCATCCCGAACGTCCGGTACCCGACCTACCGAGCAGTTTTTAAGTTTGTTTGAGAAAAATTTATAACTAAACATGAGTGCATGACTCAATCCCTTTATCGTGCACATTTTGCCATTTCAGTTTCTTCTCTATATCAAAAGAATATGTTCATTCCTAAATTTTAACGAAGCTTGCGGAAAACCAATAGTTTTATCGCAGACATTTTGGTTGTTGCAACTAGAGATTTTGTAGCTACAGTAGTAGTGAGTTATTTAATGATATTAATAACCTATAACTAATTCTAATATTACATGTTAAATATGTTTTTTTTTATTATTGCTTTCATTTCTTAATCTATTGATCTAATTAATAATTAAATTTTACATATATACAACCGTCCATTCATGTCAAATATCAGTTTTTTGTGAACCATGTAAAATAGTTTCTTTTTATTATTATTGATAATAGTTTTTAGCCTATGTATGTGACTATATATACATTGCTTTCAAAAGATTATTATGGCTGAGTGGGTAAAGAAAATACTACTAGTAGTATAGGATTTCTTATTTTAATAAATATAAATAAATATTTTATTTATTGAAATAAATAATTTTAAAAATTATTACGAAAATACGTTAGCCTCTCTTATTTCGTTTACAGTGTAAACGAGATACATAAAAAATTATCTTTTTACAGTGTAACGAGATATGTATATTTGTAAATATAAAAATATAATTTTTGAAAATAATAGAAAATATTAATAATTTAAATTAAACTAAACTCTTAAAAATGTAACCTTTCAAATAATAAAAAAGATTTTCAAATAATAGAAAAGATGAATAATTTTAAAATAACAGAAGAAATATCCAATAAATTATCCAATGACTAAACCCCAAATTCTGTAGCTCCACCAAAACAGAAATAATGAATAAAAAAAATATCCCACTATATATTCACTCCTGGGTCAGAAGAATCTCAATGTCAGTCTTTCAACCACTGAGAACTATCGTCCTTGTGGTTATCAGGGAAACATCTTAATTACAAAAAAATAACAATCGTCAACCAAGAACTTACTTCTCAAATCTTAAAACCTTCCAAAATTGAAAAAATTCAGCAAGGAATCAATTCTAGTGGATTATAGCAACAAAGGTAACTGTGTCACTTGCGCTATGTGTAACACCCTACCATACTTAATCTTATGCTTAAGTCATAAGACTGAGATAGTAATGTATTACAACCTCTAAAAATAGTAATATATATATATATATATATATATATATATATATATATATATATATATATATATATATATATATATATATATATATATATAATAGAGAAAAGGATACTTAACTAGGAGCCTTGAAATAGGGGTAAAACAAAATCGCAAAATAAAAAGCACAATGCTCAGGAAAGGATTACTTGCGTGCTAAGAAACCTAATAGGAACATGATAAAGATAAGCAAAAGAATAAAGGAAAACCAAGGAAACAGCATAACTAGCCCCTGACTCAGCCTGTGAAGTTAAGGCTGGCCAGAGGATATATATATATATATATATATATATATATATATATATATATATATATATATATATATATATATATATATATATATATATATATATATATATATGAACATACATAGGTATCCCCAAAACACACTAAAATACCAAAATAAACTCCTATCTCTCCCTGAACCTTTAAGAGGAGCAGCATACATAAGTTACTTAGAGAATAAGCTAAATACATATATACATATATACAAATAGAAAACCAAAATACACCCAATGACTACTTCGCTTCCTAGGATCCAGACGCCTAACGAGGAACCTCTCGACCTGCATCTGAAAAACAACAATACAATATGAAATGAGAACCGGAGGTTCTCAGCATGGTAAAAGTGCCACGCGTATCATAAATAAGGTCCTAAGACTGCCATAGGCAATCCTAGAACTTCATTTTTCAATTATCCAACTTAATTACTAAACAAAAACCATAAACAGAGGTAGGTATTCTAAATCCACATAACACACTCAATTTTAATCCACACCTATCACCAAACCATTTCTCCATTTCATCCATCCCTCCATCATCCATAATGCAACATGAACAAACAACCAAACAAGTTCAAGCACAAGTAATGAACAGATAATACAAGTAGCAAATATACAAGTAGCAGGTGATATATATCAATTAGGCATTCCCAATTAAGGCATAGCAAACAAAGCACACATATGCATATGATGAATGTCTATCCTACTGGCCGTGAGCTCACTTGTCGGTTATTTTGATAGAACCCGACACATCTGGTAGCTAACCCAGACATTGGTCTCTAGCTTGCGCATCTCTAGGAGGATCATAAATGAAGGAGAGTGCCTTTTCACATCGAAGGAGTGTGCCTTTCCTCCTTCTCTTGGAGGATATACGAAGGAGAGTGCCTTTCCACATCGAAGGAGTGTGCCTTTCCACCTTGCAACCAAAGAAGAATGTGGGGGAAACAATACGAAGGAGAGTGCCTTTCCACCTTCCCCACATCTGCATCACGACAAGAGAGGGAACTTCCGTCCTCAACTTGCCATATCGACCATTTCGGCCACACACAGTCATTCCCAAATCTCATCATTTCCTTACATTCATTCTTTATAGCCATAACAACATGTATTCATTTAACTTTCACACCATTCTCTTATAATTTATCACGTTTACCCTTTCCGGGTCCCGACCAAACCATTTATCAAACTCTTCTCACCCTCTTTAATATCGAATAATCTTAAAATCAACCAAACTCTAACATTAAATCAACCACATCACACGAAAATTAAACTTTAACTTCTCGAACCCATGACTATCACTAAGACATCCTCGACACTCTATTTTCTTTTCTGTTTTTAATATAACAAATGAACTCGGAATTGTACAAACTTTATGTTCAGGTGTTCATCTTAAAATAAGCTTTCTAAAAAATCAAAGACCATAATTTTCTGATTTTTCTAGTCTCAGGAATAAAGAAAAAACCATGACTGCTCTGCAGTGCATAAAACCAGAAAAACAACAGCAGCATGCGATATTCAAAACTCAATATAAAATCCAAGTTAAATTCAATGACTTTAAAAATTAATGTAGTTAAACTTTACTTATCTAGGTTTCTTTCACAATTGGTTCTGAGTTAATACCACTTTTAATGAAAAAGTTACATTACCTGGAAGTTAAGTAAAAATGAGTCAAAATCTGTTTTAGAAACCAACAAGCTTAGTACCTTTCAATTTGAATAACTTTTATTACAAAACTCCAATTAAGCTAAATTTTGGTTTGGGAACTCGTAGCTCATCCAGGAACATGTGTGTTTTGATTGCAACCCAATTGCTATTCAATTCTAAGAGTTACAAGCATTAGAAGTTGGTG
This sequence comes from Arachis hypogaea, assembly GCF_003086295.3. Lineage (NCBI taxonomy): Eukaryota > Viridiplantae > Streptophyta > Magnoliopsida > Fabales > Fabaceae > Arachis > Arachis hypogaea. Next base: position 51,506,865 of record NC_092037.1, on the reverse strand, counting down.
CATAACTTGCTGAAATCTGTTTCTTTTTAGCTTTGACCACCAATATTAAAAAATTCACAACTCCCAACTCTTAAAATTCTGAAGTTTTAGATAAAAAAAGCAAGTTAATCAAATTTTATAATAAAATTAGTTTTGCTCCAAAACTCAACTCGTAGAAGTCGCAGCAAGATAAACAAATTGCTACCCTATTTGACCTTTTCTGCTACTGGACAGATTTAACAACTTAACTTTAAAAATTTGCCATAAATTGTATATTTAACAAAAAGGTCCCAAATTTTCAAGTTAAGTTCCTTATATTCCCAAGTTTAGCCCAAACTTGGTCTCATGCTATTCCAATCATTACATAATTAGTTACAGCATATGCAATACCACTACAACACAACTCTACATTCTTATTAACAAAGACCAATCCTAATCCATCATAAATAAATATAAGAGCACACCATTAATAACTTCCACAACTCATAATTCCAATATATATCCACCAACAAATCTATTCCAACAACATTACAAGGCTAATCATTAAATACAACAAACAATTCAACTTATCCTATAGTTCTTCTAACCTAAGTTTTCACAACACCATAAATATTAAATGTGCGAAACTTAAACAATACCTTGGCCAATCACTTAATTCACCCAAGGCTGCCTCTCAACACAAAATTACAGCCCCTCCAAGCTCAAGTAAAATAGCCACAAATTAAGCTTTGATCACTAACAAGTCTCCAAATATTCCCAATTAAATTCCAATGCATATATACCCACTTAATCTATACCTAATACATATACATATTCCAGTTTCAGTTTTCCCATAATAAATACAAGATTAGGTGTAGATTAAGTGGGTATATATGCATTGGAATTTAATTGGGAATATTTGGAGGCTTGTTAGTGATCAAAGCTTAGTTTGTGGTTGTTTTACTTCAGCTTGGAGGAGCTATAATTTTGTATTGAGAGGCTGCCTTGGGTGAATTAAGGATCTTCCAAGGTATGATTTAAGTTTCGCACGTTTAATATTTACAGAGAGCATAATGTAACACCCAACCACACAGAACTTTATGCCTAGGTCATAAATCAATGGTGGTGAGGTATCACGACTTTTAAAAATAAAATGCATACGTATATAATGGAAGGAATTTGATATACTAGGAGCCCGTGAAGAAAAGACATAAGCAAAATCGCATTGGTGCGCGAAATTGTGAACAATACTTTTCACAACTCTCATAATCCCCGGTCATGAACCCCAAAAACTTGGTAGCTCAATACCATGGCATTACACAACTTCGCACAACTAACCAGCAAGTGCACTGGGTCGTCCAAGTAATAAACCTTACGCGAGTAAGGGTCGATCCCACGGAGATTGTTAGTATTGAAGCAAGCTATGGTCATCTTGTAAATCTTAGTCAGGCAAACTCAAATAGTAATGGTGATGAACGAAAATAACAAAAAGGTAAAGATAGAGATACTTATGTAATTCATTGGTAGGAACTTCAGATAAGCGCATGAAGATGCCTTCCCTTCCGTCTCTCTGCTTTCCTACTGTCTTCATCCAATCCTTCTTATTCCTTTCCATGGCAAGCTTGTGTAGGGTTTCACCGTTGTCAATGGCTACCTCCCATCCTCTCAGTGAAAACGATTGCATATGCTCTGTCACAGCACGCGGAATTCAGCTGTCGGTTCTCGGTCAGGCCGGAATAGAATCCATCGATTCTTTTGCGTCTGTCACTAACGCCCCGCCTGCTAGGAGTTTGAAGCACGTCACAGTCATTCAATCATTGAATCCTACTCAGAATACCACAGACAAGGTTAGACCTTCCGGATTCTCTTGAATGCCGCTATCAGTTCTTGCCTATACCACGAAGACTCTGATCTCACGGAATGGTTGGCTCGTTTGTCAGACGAGCACTCGGTTGTCAGGCGATCAACCATGCATCGTGCAATCAGGAATCCAAGAGATATTCACCCAATCGAAGGTAGAACGGAGGTGGTTGTCAGTCACACATTCATAGGTGAGAATGATGATGAGTGTCACGGATCATCACATTCATCAAGTTGAAGAACAAGTGATATCTTAGAACAAGAACAAGCGGAATTGAATGGAAGAACAATAGTAATTGCATTAATACTCGAGGTACAGCAGAGCTCCACACCTTAATCTATGGTGTGTAGAAACTCCACCGTTGAAAATACATAAGAACAAGGTCTAGGCATGGCCGAATGGCCAGCCTCCCAATGATCTAAGATAGCATAAAAATGAAGATAGCTACCCCGCTATTTCAATACAATAGTAAAAGGTCATACTTATAGAAAACTAGTAGCCTAGGGTGTACAGAGATGAGTAAAAGACATAAAAATCCACTTCCGGGCCCACTTGGTGTGTGCTTGGGCTGAGCAATGAAGCATTTTCGTGTAGAGACTCTTCTTGGAGTTAAACGCCAGCTTTAGTGCCAGTTTGGGCGTTTAACTCCCATTTGGGTGCCAGTTCCAGCGTTTAACGCTGGGATTTCTGAGGGTGACTTTGAACGCCGGTTTGGGCCATCAAATCTTGGACAAAGTATGGACTATCATATATTGCTGGAAAGCCCAGGATGTCTATTTTCCAACGCCGTTGAGAGCGCGCCAATTGGGATTCTGTAGCTCCAGAAAATCCACTTCGAGTGCAGGGAGGTCAGAATCCAACAGCATCTGCAGTCCTTTTTAGTCTCTGAATCAGATTTTTGCTCAGGTCCCTCAATTTCAGCCAGAAAATACCTGAAATCACAGAAAAATACACAAACTCATAGTAAAGTCCAGAAAAGTGAATTTTAACTAAAAACTAATAAAAATATACTAAAAACTAACTAGATTATACTAAAAACATACTAAAAACAATGCCAAAAAGCATACAAATTATCCGCTCATCACAACACCAAACTTAAATTGTTGCTTGTCCTCAAGCAACTGAAAATCAAATAAGATAAAAAGAAGAGAATATGCAATGAATTCCAAAAACATCTATGAAGATCAGTATTAATTAGATGAGCGGGGCTTTTAGCTTTTTGCCTCTGAACAGTTTTGGCATCTCACTCTATCCTTTGAAATTCAGAATGATTGACTTCTTTAGGAACTCAGAATCCAGATAGTGTTATTGATTCTCCTAGTAGAGTATAATGATTCTTGAACATAGCTACTTATTGAGTCTTGGCTGTGGCCCAAAGCACTCTGTCTTCCAGTATTACCACCGGATACATACATGCCACAGACACATAATTGGGTGAACCTTTTCAGATTGTGACTCAGCTTTGCTAGAGTCCCCAATTAGAGGTGTCCAGGGTTCTTAAGCACACTCTTATTTGCCTTGGATCACAACTCTTATTTCTCTATTTTTTTTGTTTTCTTTTTCTTTTTCTCTTTTTTTTTCTCTTTTTTTTCTTTTTTTTTTGAATAGAAATGCTTTTTCTTGCTTCAAGAATCATTTTTATGATTTTTCAGATCCTCAGTAACATGTCTCCTTTTTCATCATTCTTTCAAGAGCCAATATTCATGAACCACAAATTCAAGATACATATGCACTGTTTAAGCATACATTCAGAGAAAAAATATTGCCACCACATCAAAATAATTAAACTGTTATAAAATTCAAAATTCATGCAATTCTTTCTTTTTCAATTAAGCACGTTTTTATTTAAGAAAGGTGATGGATTCATAGGACATTCATAACTTTAAGGCATAGACACTAAGACACTAATGATCACAAGACACAAACATGGATAAACATAAGCATAAAATTCGAAAAATAGAAGAACAAAGAACAAGGAAATCAAAGAACGGGTCCACCTTAGTGATGGCGGCTTTTTCTTCCTCTTGAAGATCCTATGGAGTGCTTGAGCTCCTCAATGTCTCTTCCTTGTCTTTGTTGCTCCTCCCTCATGATTCTTTGATCTTCTCTAATCTCATGAAGGATGATGGAGTGTTCTTGATGCTCCACCCTTAGTTGTCCCATGTTGGAACTCAACTCTCCTAGGGAGGTGTTTAGTTGCTCCCAATAGTTTTGTGGAGGAAAGTGCATCCTTTGAGGAATCTCAGGGATCTCATGATGAGTGGATCTCTTGTGTGCTCCATCCTTTTCTTAGTGATGGGTTTGTCCTCCTCAATGGGGGTGTCTCCCTCTATGTCAACTCCAACTGAATAACAGAGGTGATAAATAAGATGAGGAAAGGCTAACCTTGCCAAGGTAGAGGACTTGTCCGCCACCTTATAGAGTTCTTGGGCTATAACCTCATGAACCTCTATTTCTTCTCCAATCATGATGCTATGGATCATGATAGCCCGGTCTATGGTAACTTCGGACCGGTTGCTAGTGGGAATGATTGAGCGTTGTATAAACTCTAACCATCCTCTAGCCACGGGCTTGAGGTCATGCCTTCTTAATTGAACCGGCTTTCCTCTTGAATCTCTCTTCCATTGGGCGCCCTCTTCACATATGACTGTGAGGACTTGGTCCAACCTTTGATCAAAGTTGACCCTTCTAGTGTAAGGATGTTCATCTCCTTGCATCATAGGCAAATTGAATGCCAACCTTACACTTTCCAGACTAAAATCCAAGTATTTCCCCCGAACCATAGTAAGATAATTCTTTGGATTCGGGTTCACACTTTGGTCATGGTTCTTGGTGATCCATGCATTGGCATAGAACTCTTGAACCATCAAGATTCCGACTTGTTGAATGGAGTTGGTAAGGACTTCCCAACCTCTTCTTTGGATCTCATGTCGGATCTCCGGATATTCACCCTTTTTGAGTGAAAAAGGGACCTCGGGGATCACCTTCTTCAAGGCCACAACTTCATAGAAATGGTCTTGATGCACCCTTGAGATGAATCTCTCCATCTCCCATGACTCGGAGGTGGAAGCTTTTGCCTTCCCTTTCCTCTTTCTAGAGGTTTCTCCGGCCTTGGATGCCATAAATGGTTATGGAAAAACAAAAAGCAATGCTTTTACCACACCAAACTTAAAATGTTTTCTCGTCCTCGAGCAAAAGAAGAAAGAAGAGAGTAGAAGAAGAAGAAATGAGGGGAAAGGGGATGGCTTTAATTTTCGGCCAAGAAGGGGAGAAGTGGTGTGTATGTTGTGTGAAAATAAAGGAGTGAAGGAGGGTATATATAGGAGAGGGGGAGAAGGATGTTCGGCCATTTGAGGGTGGGTTTGGGTGGGAAAGTGGTTTGAATTTGAATGGTGAGGTAGGTGGGGTTTTATGAAGGATGGATGTGAGTGGTGAAGAGAAAGATGGGATTTGATAGGTGAGGGGTTTTTGGGGAAGAGGTGTTGAGGTGATTGGTGAAGAAGAGAGAGAGTGGTAGGGTAGGTGGGGATCCTGTGGGATCCACAGATCCTGAGGTGTCAAGGAAAAGTCATCCCTGCACCAAATAGCAAGAAAAAACACGTTTTGTGCCTTTTCTGGCGTTAAACGCCGGGCTGGTGCCCATTTCTGGCGTTTAACGCCAGCTTCTTGCCCCTTTCTGGCGTTTAACGCCAGTCTGGTGCCCCTTTCTGGCGTTAAACGCCCAGAATGGTGCCAGACTGGGCGTTAAACGCCCACCAGCTAACCTCACTGGCGTTTAAACGCCAGTGGGTGCGTCCTCCAGGGTGTGCTATTTTTTCTTTCTGTTTTTCATTCTGTTTTTGCTTTTTTCATGGATTTTGTGACTTCTTATGATCATCAACCTACAAAAGACATAAAATGACAAAAGAAAATAGTTAATTATAAAACATTGGGTTGCCTCCCAACAAGCGCTTCTTTATTGTCATTAGCTTGACAGAGGACTCTCATGGAGCCTCACAGATTCTCAGAGCCATGTTGGAACCTCCCAACACCAAACTTAGAGTTTGAATGTGGGGGTTCAACACCAAACTTAGAGTTTGGTTGTGGCCTCCCAACACCAAACTTAGAGTTTGACTGTGGGGGCTCTGTTTGGTTCTGTTTTGAGAGAAGCTCTTCATGCTTCCTCTCCATGATGACAGAGGGATATCCTTGGGCCTTAAACACCAAGGATTCTTCATTCACTTGAATGATCAACTCTCCTCTATCAACATCAATCACAGCCTTTGCTGTGGCTAGGAAGGGTCTGCCAAGGATGATGGATTCATCCATGCACTTCCCAGTCTCTAGGACTATGAAATCAGTAGGGATGTAATGGTCTTCAACTTTGACCAGAACATCCTCTACAAGTCCATAGGCTTGTTTTCTTGAGTTGTCTGCCATCTCTAGTGAGATTTTTGCAGCTTGCATCTCAAAGATCCCTAATTTCTCCATTACAGAGAGGGGCATGAGGTTTACACTTGACCCTAAGTCACACAAGGCCTTCTTGAAGGTCATGTTGCCTATGGTACAAGGTATTGAAAACTTCCCAGGATCTTGCCTCTTTTGAGGCAGTTTCTGCCTAGACAAGTCATTCAGTTCTTTGGTGAGCAAAGGGGGTTCATCCTCCCAAGTCTCATTTCCAAATAACTTGTCATTTAGCTTCATGATTGCTCCAAGGTATTTAGCAACTTGCTCTTCAGTGACATACTCATCCTCTTCAGAGGAAGAATACTCATCAGAGCTCATGAATGGCAGAAGTAAGTCCAATGGAATCTCTAGGGTCTCATTTTGAGCCTCAGATTCCCATGGTTCCTCATTGGGGAACTCATTGGAGGTCAGTGGACGCCCAGTGAGGTCTTCCTCAGTGGCGTTCACTGCCTCTCCTTCATCCCAGAATTCGGCCATGTTGATGGCCTTGCACTCTCCTTTTGGATTTTCTTCTGTATTGCTTGGAAGAGTACTAGGAGGGAGTTCAGTAATTTTCTTGCTCAGCTGACCCACTTGTCCTTCCAAATTTCTAATGGAGGACCTTGTTTCAGTCATGAAACTTTGAGTGGTTTTGATTAGATCAGAGACCATGGTTGCTAAGTCAGATGTGTTCTGCTTAGAACTCTCTGTCTGTTGCTGAGAAGATGATGGAAAAGGCTTGCTATTGCTAAACCTGTTTCTTCCACCATTATTATTGTTGAAACCTTGTTGAGGTCTCTGTTGATCCTTCCATGAGAAATTTGGGTGATTTCTCCATGAAGGATTATAGGTGTTTCCATAGGATTCTCCCATGTAGTTCACCTCTTCCATTGAAGGGTTCTCAGGATCATAGGCTTCTTCCTCAGATGAAGCCTCCTTAGTACTGCTTGGTGCATTTTGCATTCCAGACAGACTTTGAGAAATCATATTGACTTGTTGAGTCAATATTTTGTTCTGAGCCAATATGGCATTCAGAGTGTCAATCTCAAGAACTCCTTTCTTCTGACTAGTCCCATTGCTCACAGGATTTCTTTCAGAAGTGTACATGAATTGGTTATTTGCAACCATTTCAATCAGTTCTTGAGCTTCTGCAGGCGTCTTCTTCAAATGAAGAGAGCCTCCAGCAGAGCTATCCAAAGACATCTTGGACAGTTCAGAGAGACCATCATAGAAAATACCTATGATGCTCCATTCAGAAAGCATGTCAGGGGGACACTTTCTGATTAATTGTTTGTATCTTTCCCAAGCTTCATAGAGGGATTCTCCTTCCTTCTGTCTGAAGGTTTGGACTTCCACTCTAAGCTTACTCAATTTTTGAGGTGGAAAGAACTTTGCCAAGAAGGCATTGACTAGCTTTTCCCAAGAGTCCAGGCTTTCTTTAGGTTGAGAGTCCAACCATGCTCTAGCTCTGTCTCTTACAGAAAAAGGGAATAGCATTAGTCTGTAGACCTCAGGGTCAACCCCATTAGTCTTGACAGTGTCACAGATTTGTAAGAATTCAGCTAAAAACTGATGAGGATCTTCCAATGGAAGTCCATGGAACTTGCAATTCTGTTGCATTAGAGAAACTAATTGAGGCTTAAGCTCAAAGTTGTTTGCTCCAATGGCAGGGATAGAAATGCTTCTCCCATAGAAGTCGGGAGTAGGTGCAGTAAAGTCACCCAGCACCTTCCTTGCATTGTTGGCATTGTTGTTGTTTTCGGCTGCCATGTGTTCTTCTTCTTTGAAGAATTCGGTTAGGTGCTCTAAAGAGAGTTGTGCTTTGGCTTCTCTGAGCTTTCTCTTCAAGGTCCTTTCAGGTTCAGGATCAACCTCAACAAGAATGCCTTTTTCTTTGCTCCTGCTCATAAGAAAGAGAAGAGAACAAGAAAATGTGGAATCCTCTATGTCACAGTATAGAGATTCCTTGAAGTGTCAGAGGAAAAGAAGAGTAGAAGACAGAAGTAGAAAATTCGAACTTATCAAAGGAGATGGAGTTTGAATTTTGCATTAAGGGATAATGTTAGTCCATAAATAGAAGGATGTGAGAAGGAGGGAAGTGATTTTCGAAAATTAAGTAGAAAATTTGAAAACATTTTTTTGAAAAACATTACTTAATTTTCGAAAATGAAAATGGAAAAGAAATCAAGTGATTTTTTAAAAAGATTTTGAAATTAGAAATCAAAAAGATTTGATTGAAAACCATTTTGAAAAAGATGTGGTTAAGAAGATATGATTAGTTTTAAAAAGATGTGATTGAGAAAATATGATTTGAAAAACATTTTAAAAAGATTTGATTTGAAAATTAAAAACTTGACTAGCAAGAAAAGATATGATTCAAACATTAAACCTTTCTCAACAGAAAAGGTAACATACTTGAAATGTTGAATCAAACTATTAATTGATAGTAAGTATCTTTAAAAATGGAAAGAAATTGGTTTTGAAAAAGATTTGATTGAAAAATTGATTTGAAAAAGATTTGATTTTGAAAAGATTTTGAAAACTTAGAAAAAATTTGATTTGAAAACAAAATCTTCCCTTCTAGCCATCCTAGCGTTAAACGCCCAGAATGGTGCACATTCTGGCGTTTAACGCCCAAAATGCTACCCTTTTGGGCGTTAAACGCCCAACCAGGTACCCTGGCTGGCGTTTAAACGCCAGTCTGTCCTTCTTCACTGGGCGTTTTGAACGCCCAGCTTTTTCTGTGCAATTCCTCTGCTGTATGTTCTGAATCTTCAATTCTCTGTATTATTGACTTGAAAAGACACAAATTAAAAATATTTTTGGATTTTTAATAATAAGGAAAAATCAAAATGCAACAAGAATCAAATAACAATGCATGCAAGACACCAAACTTAGCAGTTTGTATACTGCTGACACTAACAGGATGAAAATGCATATGAGACACACAAAACACTCAAGTCAATAGAATTCAAAGATTAGAGCAAGTAAATCGTCAAGAACATCTTGAAGATCACCAAGATACATGAATGAATGCATGCAATTGACACCAAACTTAAGATGAGACACTAGACTTAAACAAGAAATTTTTGGATTTTATGATTTTTTTCAAATTTTTTTTTGTGTTTTTCGAAAATTAAGTGGAAAAAGATATCAAAATTCTTAATGAGAATTCCAGGAATCAGTGCAATGCTAGTCTAAGACTCCGGTCCAGGAATTAGACATGGCTTCACAGCCAGCCAAGCTTTCAAAGAAAGCTTCGGTCCAAAACACTAGACATGGCCAAAGGCCAGCCAAGCCTTAGCAGATCACTGCTCCAAAAGCAAGATTGATAGAAATCAACAAGCTCTTGTGATGATAAGTTGAAACCTCGGTCCAATGAGATTAGACATGGCTTCTCAGCCAGCCAGACTTCAACAAATCATCATGAAACTCTAGAATTCATCTTCAAGAATTTCGGAAAAAAAAATACCTAATCTAAGCAACAAGATGAACCGTCAGTTGTCCAAACTAGAACAATCCCTGGCAATAACGCCAAAAACTTGGTGTTGTTGCCGGATCTTGGCACTGATGTTACCAAAAGCTTGCTCAAAACTTGAACAATCCCCGGCAACGGCGCCAAAAACTTGGTGTTGTTGCCGGATCTTGGCACTGATGTTACCAAAAACTTGCTCAAAACATGAACAATCCCCGGCAACGGCGCCAAAAACTTGGTGCGCGAAATTGTGAACAATACTTTTCACAACTCTCATAATCCCCGGTCATGAACCCAAAAACTTGGTAGCTCAATACCATGGCATTACACAACTTCGCACAACTAACCAGCAAGTGCACTGGGTCGTCCAAGTAATAAACCTTACGCGAGTAAGGGTCGATCCCACGGAGATTGTTAGTATTGAAGCAAGCTATGGTCATCTTGTAAATCTTAGTCAGGCAAACTCAAATAGTAATGGTGATGAACGAAAATAACAAAAAGGTAAAGATAGAGATACTTATGTAATTCATTGGTAGGAACTTCAGATAAGCGCATGAAGATGCCTTCCCTTCCGTCTCTCTGCTTTCCTACTATCTTCATCCAATCCTTCTTATTCCTTTCCATGGCAAGCTTGTGTAGGGTTTCACCGTTGTCAATGGCTACCTCCCATCCTCTCAGTGAAAACGATTGCATATGCTCTGTCACAACACGCGGAATTCAGCTGTCGGTTCTCGGTCAGACCGGAATAGAATCCATCAATTCTTTTGCGTCTGTCACTAACGCCCCGCCTGCTAGGAGTTTGAAGCACGTCACAGTCATTCAATCATTGAATCCTACTTAGAATACCACAGACAAGGTTAGACCTTCCGGATTCTCTTGAATGCCGCCATCAGTTCTTGCCTATACCACGAAGACTCTGATCTCACGGAATGGTTGGCTCGTTTGTCAGACGAGCACTCGGTTGTCAGGCGATCAACCATGCATCGTGCAATCAGGAATCCAAGAGATATTCACCCAATCGAAGGTAGAACGGAGGTGGTTGTCAGTCACACGTTCATAGGTGAGAATGATGATGAGTGTCACGGATCATCACATTCATCAAGTTGAAGAACAAGTGATATCTTAGAACAAGAACAAGCGGAATTGAATGGAAGAACAATAGTAATTGCATTAATACTCGAGGTACAGCAGAGCTCCACACCTTGATCTATGGTGTGTAGAAACTCCACCGTTGAAAATACATAAGAACAAGGTCTAGGCATGGCCGAATGGCCAGCCTCCCAATGATCTAAGATAGCATAAAAATGAAGATAGCTACCCCGCTATTTCAATACAATAGTAAAAGGTCCTACTTATAGAAAACTAGTAGCCTAGGGTGTACAGAGATGAGTAAAAGACATTAAAATCCACTTCCGGGCCCACTTGGTGTGTGCTTGGGCTGAGCAATGAAGCATTTTCGTGTAGAGACTCTTCTTGGAGTTAAACGCCAGCTTTAGTGCCAGTTTGGGCGTTTAACTCCCATTTGGGTGCCAGTTCCAGCGTTTAACGCTGGGATTTCTGAGGGTGACTTTGAACGCCGGTTTGGGCCATCAAATCTTGGGCAAAGTATGGACTATCATATATTGCTGGAAAGCCCAGGATGTCTATTTTCCAACGCCGTTGAGAGCGCGCCAATTGGGCTTCTGTAGCTCCAGAAAATCCACTTCGAGTGTAGGGAGGTCAGAATCCAACAGCATCTGCAGTCCTTTTTAGTCTCTGAATCAGATTTTTGCTCAGGTCCCTCAATTTCAGCCAGAAAATACCTGAAATCACAGAAAAACACACAAACTCATAGTAAAGTCCAGAAAAGTGAATTTTAACTAAAAACTAATAAAAATATACTAAAAACTAACTAGATTATACTAAAAACATACTAAAAACAATGACAAAAAGCATACAAATTATCCGCTCATCACGCATCATACTCAAAAACCGGTGATATACATAAGCAGAAATGACTGAAGTATAATATATATGATTCAAAAAGTATAGATAACAACACTAGTCTTAACCTGCAAAGATAAGGCCGACTAATTAATATAATACAACCTGAAAGTATGACTAAAAATCGTAAACATAAATCCTATTTCTCCATAATTAACCTCTAAGAGGAATATACAAGTTATAAAATACAGTAGTGGAGAATATTTAAAATATCTAAGCAAAAGTAAAATTTCCAAAAGACAATCTTCGCTTCCTGAAAGCAAATTCTGCATGCTCAACAAGGTGCATCACGTTTAATACCTGTAAGATGAAAATTTTCGAAATGGGTGAGAACATCATCCCTTTCGGAGTTCTCAGCAGAGGTAACAGTTCCAAAGCAGAGACGATGTAAAGACTACACGAAACTTCTAGGCAATCCTAACACTTCAACAACAAAGAAATCCAAGCCTAGAAATATACTAAACCATAAAACATTAAGGTATGCTAGACTAACTAACTGCACTCATACACCTTTGATTTCATTCGACTTTTCTCTCTCCAATAACCCTCAAGTTCTTAAACTATCTCTTATTAGTTCTCTCACCTTTCACTTGTCATATTTTTTTTAGTCTCAAGTTCACCCCATATCATCTCAACTTCTATATATACAATGTCTCAAAATATAACAATAACAGCAAACACAAATAATGAAGTTCAAGCACAACAAGATTCAATTACAGCAATTATAACAAATAGCAGTTAAATAATGATAATCACATAGGCAAATCACATGTACAATAAACACACCCAATCAATGTCACATAGATGCAAATGATGCATGCCTGTCCTACTGACTATGAGCTCACGCGTCGGTTATGTTGCCAGACCCGACTCAGATAAGCGGGATTAAACCACCATCCTTGTTCAAAACACGCAAGCGGGATTAAACCACCGTCCTTGCCTCCACAGTAAGCGGGATTAAACCACCATCCTTACTGGGCACCTCGAACAAGCGGGATTACACCACCATCCTTGCTCGGGTTGCATTTACAAATCAATCTACAAGCGGGATTAAACCACCGTCCTTGTGCAACATAAAACAATATGCAAGCGGGATCACACCACTGTCCTTGCTAAACAATTCACCTATACGTGAGCGGAATAGAACCTCCGTCCTCACTGCATGTAGGATAAAACCACCATCCCTGCATATGCACAATAACCACGACAAGCGGGATCAAACCACGATCCTTGCCGGGACAAAACTCTTTCAATAAACCAAGTCCCTGTGATATAGTGCCCGGCTCACTTTTAACCTCATCATAGTCACTCTCATCCTCAATATTTCACCAACCTTTTATCATCAATTGTTATAACAATATACTCTCAAAAATATTTGATAATAGTATAAAAAGTCAATTCTTAAATCTCATACCCAAGGTAGTCACCAAAACAATCATCAACAGCCAAAATACAATCTTGTTTTTAAAATATCAAATGAACTCGGAATTGCACAAACTTTATATCAATACGACCGTTTTGGATTAAGCTTTCTATTAAATAAAAATCATAATTTTTTATTTACTCTAGTTTCGGGAGTAGAAGAAAAACCATGACTGCTCCGCAGTGCATAAAACCATAAAAATAGAACCAAAATTAGTCCAAGTGAGAGAAGATCTAACGCTTCCAATAACTCCGGTTAGGATTGATGATACCAGCAGCAAGCATCTATGCAGAAAAGAGGTTCCCTTGGTAAAGTAGCTTGGAGCTGGGCTGGTATTGAAGAACATACCTGGGAACTTGAGTCAAAGATGCGGAAGGACTACCCACACCTCTTTTCAGGTAACTCACTTTGAATTTTGAGGGCAAAATTTCTAATTAGGTGGGTAGGATGTAAACCCCGCTAAAAGCGGTAAATAATTAGTTAATAAATTGCATTTTAATTAGGAAAGTTAAAAATGCAAAACTAATATCAAAATAGGATAGAACTCGTTGAAACGAGAATTTTGATACCAATTTCAAAAATTTGGCCCAAAATTAGACCGAAAAGACCGAACCGGTTGAACCGGGGTCTAAATCGGACCCGTGGGTCCAACCGGACCCATACTTAAAAAGGGGACAGAAGCTCTTCTTCCCCATTCTGCATCAAACACGCCAAACAGGTTGGGGGAGGAAGAGAGCTCCCTAACCCTCACTCAAACTTCACCTCTCAATAACTTTTGATCCGGAGCTCCGATTGACGAACCGTTTGTGACTATACGTTCACCGCGATGAGCTCTACGAAACCCATAGAACAATTTGGTAGATAACTCATTATTTTCTTCTCAGCCAGCTTCCCCTAATTTCAGAAATTTTTGAACAATTAAGTTAAAAATTGTTCAATTCTTGTGTTCTAGGTTTAAGTTAGCTTCCGGGACTTATGGGTTCAAGCTATTGAGCATATGGGTATGGTAAGGATACCCTAACCCTAGCTTAATCTTGTATTTATTATGGGAAAACTGAAATTGGAATATGTATATGTATTAGGTGTAGATTAAGTGGGTATATATGCATTGGAATTTAATTGGGAATATTTGGAGGCTTGTGGGTGATCAAAGCTTAGTTTGTGGCTATTTTACTTGAGCTTGGAGGGGCTGTAATTTTGTGTTGATAGGCTGCCTTGGGTGAATTAAGTGATCGGCCAAGGTATGGTTTAAGTTTCACACGTTTAATATTTACGGTATTGTGAAAACTTAGGTTAGAAGAACCATAGGATAAGTTGAATTGTTTGTTGTATTTAATGATTTGCCTTGTAATATTGTTGGAATAGATTTGTTGGTGGATATATATTGAAATTATGAGGTATGAAAGTTATTAATGGTGTGGTCTTATATTTATTTATGATGGATTAGGATATTGGTGTTTGTTAATAAGAATGTAGAGTTGGGTTGTGGTGGTATTGCATATGCTGTAACTAATTATGTAATGATCGGAATTGCATGAGACCAAGTTTGGACTCAAATTGGGAATATAAGGAACTAAAATAGAAAATTTGGGACCTTTTTGTTAAATATACAATTTATGACAAATTTTTAAAGTTAGGTTGTTAAATCTATCTAGCAGCAAAAAAGGTCAAATAGGGCAGCAACTTGTTTGTCTTGCTGCAATTTTTACGAGTTGAATTTTGGAGCAAAAATAATTTTGTTATAAACTTTGATTAACTTTCTTTATTTCTCAAAAACTTCAGAATTTTAAGAGTTGAGGATTGGGAGTTGTGAATTTTTAAATATTGGTGGTCAAAGCTGAAAATAAACAGATTTCAGCAAGTTATGCACCAATTTCCAATGCTTGTAACTCTTAGAATTGAATAGCAATTGGGTTGCAACCAAAACACACTTGTTCCTGGATGAGCTAGGAGTTCCCAAACCAAAATTTAACTTAATTTGAGTTTTGTAATAAAAGTTATTCGAACTGAAAGGGACTAAGCTTGTTGGTTTCTAAAACAGATTTTGACTCATTTTTACTTAGCTTCCAGGTAATGTAACTTCTTCATTAAAAATGGTATTAACTCAGAACCAATTGAGAAAGAAACCTGGATGAGTAAAGTTTAACTAAATTAATTTTTAAAGTCATTGAATTTAACTTGGATTTTATATTGAATTTTGAATATCACATGCTGCTGCTGTTTTTCTGGTTTTATGCACTGCAGAGCAGTCACTGTTTTTCCTTTATTAATGAAGCTAGAAAAATCAGAAAATTATGATCTTTGATTTGTTAGAAAGCTTATTTCAAGATGAACACCTGAACATAAAGTTTGCACAATTCCGAGTTCATTTGTTATATTAAAAATAGAAAAAAATAGAGTGTCGAGGATGTCTTAGTGATAGTCATGGGTTCGAGAAGTTAAAGTTTAATCCTCGTGTGATGTGATTGATTTAATGTTAGAGTTGGATTGATTTTAAGATTATTCGATATTAAAGAGATTGAGAAGAGTTTGATAAATGGTTTGGTCGAGACCCGGAAAGGGTAAACGTGATGAATTATAAGAGAATGATGTGAAAGCTAAATGAATACATGTTGTTATGGCTATAAAGAACGAATGTAAGGAAATGATGATGATAAATGATGAGATTTGAGAATGACTGTGTGTGGCCGAAATGGTCGATATGGCAAGTTGAGGACGGAAGTTCCCTCTCTTGTCGTGATGCAGATGTGGGGAAGGTGGAAATGCACTTTCCTTCGTATTGTTTTCCCCACATTCTTCTCTGATTGTAAGGTGGAAAGGCACACTTCTTCGATGTGGAAAGGTACTCTCCTTCGTTTATGATCCTCCTGGAGATGCACAACCTAGAGACCAATGTCTGGGTTAGCTACCAGATGTGTCGGGTTCTGGCAAAATAACCGACACGTGAGCTCATGCCCAGTAGGATAGACATTCATCATATGCATATGTGTGCTTTGTTTGCTATGCCTTAATTGGAAATGCCTAATTGATATATATCACCTGCTACTTGTATATTTGCTACTTGTCTTATCTGTTCATTACTTGTGCTTGAACTTGTTTGGTTGTTTGTTCTTGTTCCATTATGGATGATGGAGGGATAGAGAAAATGGAGAAATGGTTTGGTGATAGGTGTGGATTGAAATTGAGTAAGTTAGGTGGATTTAGAATACCTACCCCTGTTTATGGTTTTTGTTAAGTAATTAAGTTGGATAATTGAATAATGAAGTTCTAGGATTGCCTATGGCATTCTCAGGACCTTATTTATTATACGCGTGGCACTTTTACCATTCTGAGAACCTCTGGTTCTCATTCCATATTGTATTGTTGTTTTTCAGATGCAGGTCGAGAGGCTCCTCGCTAGGCGTCTGGATCCTGGGAAGCGAAGTAGTCCTTGGGTGTATTTTGATTTTCTATTTTCTATTTGTATATATGTATATATGTATTTAACTTATTTTCCAAGTAACTTATGTATACTGCTCCTCTTAAGAGGTTCAAGGAGAGATAGTAGTTTATTTTGGTATTTTGGTGTGTTTTGGGGATACCTAAATATGTTCATATATATATATATATATATATATATATATATATATATATATATATATATATATATATATATATATATCCTCTGGCTAGCCTTAACTTCGCAGGCTGAGTCAGGGGCTAATTATGCTGTTTCCTTGGCTTTCCTTTATTCTTTTGCTTATCTTTATCATGTTCCTATTAGGTTTCTTAGCACGCAAGTAACCCTTTTCTGAGCGTTGCGCTTTTTATTTTGCGATTTTGTTTTACCCCTATTTCAAGGCTCCTAGTTAAGTATCATTTTCTCTATTATTATTATTATTATTATTATTATTATTATTATTATTATTATTATTATATATATATATATATATATATATATATATATTACTATTCTTAGAGGTCATAATACCTTACTATCTCAGTCTTATGACCTAGGCATAAGATTAAGTATGGTAGGGTGTTACACTATGTAATACTAAAAAAAATCAAAACAGTAAATTGATACCTATAATAAAAATATTTCCAAAACTAAACAATTCATCTGGACTCAATCCCTCAAAATTGAACATATTAAGGCAGTAAGCTCAGCTAGAATTGGAAGCACACTGGCGTGGAGAATCAAATGAGAGAGGGAAAGAGAATCACCTGGGAATCGTTGGGGGTAGAAGGTGAAGCATCGATGCACAAGCGAAGAAGAGTAGGACCTACAGGAAGCGTTGAATTGATCAATGACTAAGTCGAAATCAAGAGAGGAAGGGCAATGGCAGAATCCGACGAGGAAGGGAGAGGGTGAGAAATTGAGGATAGACTGCTGCTGTCTAGTAGAGATAAAGGGTGAGGTTGCTCTTTATCAGTAGATTGGTATACAAAGAAGAAGAATAGTTTTTTAGATATATTTTTCTTTTTGGTATGAAAGGGATAAGAGAGATTAGATTAGGGTTCTCGATAAACAAAGTAATTTTTTAGTGTATATGAATAATGAAATGTATTTTAGTTTTGATTTTTAAATTGATTTATATTTAAAATGATAAAACTAAAGTTAATTGCATTTTGATTAAATTAAAGAATTAGGATATTTTTGTCCAATAAAAAAAAGAATATTTAAGTCTTTTTGTAAAAATTAAATTAAATTTATTTTTATTTTTATTAAAGTATAAAGGTGATTTAGTATTAAAATCATTGATATGATATGTATTTAAAAAAATTAATTATTGACGTGAAAAACAAAATTTACATATCGTGTTTTAATTTGTTCATATTTTTATTATATTGATACGTATAAATTTATCGTCGTACTAAAGCAAATACCTTATTTAATTTATTAAAATAAAAAATCCCTAGTACTATGTAGTAAATCAAAATTCATAAATATACTTTATTAAACTATGGTTACAGAAGATCTTACTAGTAGTAGTATGTATTAAATTAGAATTCTTAAATATATTTTATTGACTATAAATTAACGATAAAAATGATCTTTAAAAGATCAGGTGTGCATTAATTTGTTTCTCGAATGATCAAATATGTTAAATGAGTTCTTAAAAAATTATACAAAAATAAATCAAACTAGTCTTTTATTAATTAGATGATGATGTATTAAAATACTTTGTCACATATTATTATCTCAAAAGAATTTTGTTAGGGAACAAGAGGAGTATAACCAACAAACATATTTAAATTGCATTCTGTACTAATTAATTGTTATTAATTATTGGTTATTTAAATTTTATTTCTTAAAAAATATATAATTAATTATTATTAATTATCTCTTTTTATTTTAATTTACCTTTTATTATTTATTACGCAAATCTTAATTCTTCTTTAAAAAAAAATCAAACTCCAAAATAAAAACACCAAAACATAAGATAAAAAATTGTTACGGACTACCAAAGTCCAGCCCAAGAAATCGCCGGGTCGGGGCGCTATCCCACCCAGGCCCAAAACACCAGCAAAAAGGGTTCCTGGGTCGGCCTCTAAACACCCGACTCGGGGCCGGACCGACTTGCCACCCAAAGCACGCTACCACTCGGGTCGATGACCTCAGGGTCGGTACCCGACGTCCCGGCCCGAAGTATGGGATGACCCGCTCACGTGGAAAGCGACAGCTCACATATCCCCCATCAATGGGCCTGAACATTAATAAGCCCACCCAACACGGTATATAAGGGGAGAGGACAGCTCTCCTCCCAAGGTAAGTCACACCCTTACCTAATTCTGCCACCCTCCAGTACGGACTCTGATTTGAGCGTCGGAGTGTCCTTGCAGGTGGCCATCCCCCCGCTCCGCTCAGCCTCCGACGTCGCCAGCACACGCAGTTTCCCTCACTCCACGCCAGTTCGGGATATCCCCCTCTCCAGCTCATCATCCACCGACAACCCGAGATAACCAGGAAACAAATATTGGCGCCGTCTGTGGAGATCCCGGCGCGGACATGGAGCGACCCATCACTTCAGAGGAGCTCCACGAAGAAGGCGGGGCCCGTTTGAGCAGAGCGAGCTCGATAGCCCGCGCTACTGAACACCTGAGATTATCTGTTCAACCCAACCAAATGTATACCTAGACCCCGAAAGGCACCCCTTCAGGGGAACTGGAGCCGACAGCGCCAAGATCATGCAGGAACTCAAGCACAGAGTACAAAACATCGAGCGGGAGTTGGCGGTGAGGGCCCAATCCTACGAAAATACCAGCCACTCACACGGCAGCGCAAGCTGGTCCCATGCCCACACCCGCTCCCCTTCTCGCGCACAAGACAGCCAGGGTAGAAGCCTGACGAGGCACGAGGAGGCGCGCACACAAGCAACATCCAGACCCACTCGAAGTAGGTCGGAAAGCCGTTGGGGGTCCCAGAAAGAGGAAGCCTGGAGACAGGAAGACCCCGTTATCATGGGAGCGACCCCTTTTCACCCGTCAATCCTCAAGGTTCGGCTCCCGAGAAACTTCGACAAACCGACGGACATGAGGTATGATGGGACCAAGGACCCCCTAGGAGCATGTCACAGCCTTTGAAGCAAGGATGAACTTGGAAGGGGTAGGCGACGCGGTTAGATGCTGGGCGTTTCCCGTAACGTTGGCCGGCCCAGCGATCCGATGGTTCAACACACTCCCACAAGGGTCCATCACAACCTTCGCAAACATATCCCAGAGGTTCCTAGCCCGGTTCACGACACGTATAGCCAAAGTAAAACACTCAATCAACTTACTGGGGTCACCCAAAAACCTGGGGAGCCAACTAAGAAGTTCCTAGATAGGTTCAACGACGAGTGCTTGGAGATCGACGGCCTCACAGACTCAGTTGCTAGCCTATGCCTAACAAACGGCCTACTAAACGAAGACTTTAGGAAGCACCTCAAAACCAAGCCCGTGTGGACCATGCAGGAAATTCAAAGCGTCGCCAAGGAATACATCAACGACGAAGAAGTCAGCCAGGTTGTAGCAGCCAACAAATGGCAGCTCCGTAGCTCGTCAGCCCGACAGGCCCCCCAAGCCGACAGGTACAAAGAAGCTCCCAGTGACAGCAACCTAAACAAACCACCCAAGCACCCATGGATAGGAAGGTTCACGAACTACACGCCACTTACGGCGCCCATAGTAGAAGTTTACCAACAAATTGCAGACAAGGGAATCCTATTAAGGCCTAAACCACTGAAAGAGAGAACGAGAGGCAACAATAGCCTTTACTGCGATTATTACAAGGGGTTTGGGCACAAGACCCAAGACTGCTTCGACCTCAAAGATGCCTTGGAAGAAGCCATCAGAGAAGAAAAGCTGAGCAAATTCTCTCGGCTCATCAGGGAGCCGAGGAGGCGGGAAAGGGAATGCTCCGAGGAAGATCGGAGCCGACCTCTCAAGCCAAGGCAAGAACCCTCAGGGGATGCCGGCAATCCCTCAACTTTCGTGGTTAACATTGTGGTCGGATGAGACAGCCCCCCCAAATCCAAGTCGGCAGTAAGAAAGGACACCCGGGTACTCTCCATTTCGACGGATGGCCCTGCCACCAGCAAAAGGCACCCCACAATCTCGTTTGGCCTAGAAGATAAATGGTTCAACGACCTTCCTAAAAACCCCCCATGGTAGTTATAGCAATGGTCGGCACAAGATTAGTCAGGCGCATCCTCGTCGACACAGGAGCCGACTCTAATATGTTGTTCAGAAACGTGTTCGACGCCATGGGACTTAAGGAATCAGACCTCAAAAACCACCAACACAGAGTCATGGGACTAGGTGACAACTACATCAAACCCGACGAGATGATTTCCCTCCCAATTAGCCTTGGAACTGGTGACACTAGGAAATCGGTTATGGCAGATTTCGTAGTCCTTAGAGACTCCACTACCTATAACATCATCCTAAGGAGGAAAACTATCAATGAATTCTCGGCTGTAATATGCACCAAGTTCCTAACGATGAAGTTCATAACGGACAAGGAAACGGTCGGTTCTATAAGGGGAGACCTAGAAACGACAATCACCTGCGACTGCGCCAGTCTCTCTTTAAGGAAAGAGTCTAAGAAGGCAGCTGGCGTATTCCTAGCAGATCTAAACGTCAGGATGGAGGACAAACCAAGGCCTGAACCAGAAGGGGACATGGAAAAGTTCCAGATAGGGAAGTTGGCAGACCAATTTACCTTCATTATAGGAACCTACCTCATGAACTCAAGGGCCCCCTCATAGAAATTGTTAGGGCAAACAGCGACCTCTTTGCATGGACCCCATCAGACATGCCGGGGTTGGATCCCGAGGTCATGTCTCAACGGCTAGCCATAAAGCTCGAGGCCAAACTGGTAGCCCAGCGGCGAAGAATGATGTCAGAAGAAGGAGCTGAAAAAGTCGCCAAGCAAACAGCAGGACTGTTAGAAGCAGGGTTCATCAAGGAACTCGAGTACTCAACATGGCTATCCAATGTTGTCTTAGTCAAGAAGGCCAGTGGGAAATGGAGGATGTGCGTAGACTACTCTGACCTGAACAAGGCATTCCCAAAAGACTCTTTTTCCCTCCCCAACATTGACACCCTAGTGGACTCAGCAGCAGGATATCATTTCCTCAATTTCATGGATGACTATTCTGGCTACAACCAAATCCCGATGCACCGACCTGACAAAGACAAGACAACCTTCATAACACCAGGGGGCACCTATTGCTACAAGGTAATGCCCTTCGGACTGAAGAATGCAGGGGCCACCTACCAAAGACTGATGAGCAAAGTCTTCCAGGACTTAATTGGCAAAACGGTAGAGGTATATGTCGACAACATCTTGGTAAAAACAGCAGAGCCGAGCAAATTGATAGACGACCTCCAGGTCGTCTTCGAAGCATTGAGAAAATTCAAAATGAGGCTCAACCCATTTAAATGCACATTCGCCATGGAATCCGAAAAATTTCTAGGGTTCATGATAACACAAAGAGGGGTAGAAGCCAACCCGGATAAATGCGAAGCCGTTCTCAAAATGACAAGCCATGGGTGCATCAAAGATGTACAACGGCTCACCGGGAAGCTCACAGCTCTGTCTCGGTTCCTCAGAGCCTCAGCTGAAAGAGCCATCCCATTCTTCAACTTAATGAAGAAAGGAATCACCTTTGAGTGGACCTAGAAGTGTAAAGAGGCGTTCAACTATTTTAAGAGGATAATCTTGGAACCTCCCGTACTCAGCAAGCCCAGAGAAGGTGAGCCCCTATACTTGTACTTGGTCGTAACCATGCAAGCAATGGCGGCAGTCCTAGTCAGAGAGGCGGACAAGACCCAGCGCCCAATATACTTCATCAGCAAAATACATCAAGGGGCAGAGACGAGGTACACCAAATTGGAAAAGCTAGCCTACGCCCTACTAATTTCATCAAGGAGGCTAAAACAATACTTCCAAGGGCACACAATTATCCTGAGAATCGACCAAGCCATCCGACAAGTCCTCCAAAAACCCGACCTGGCGGGAAGAATGATGGCATGGGCGGTGGAACTATCCTAGTATGATTTGCAATATGAGCCAAGGCAAGCAATCAAAGCCCAAGCCATGGCAGACTTCCTCGTAGAGGTCACAGGAGAAACTCCCGACATACCGAGCACACGGTGGAAGCTCCACGTTGACAGAGCATCCAACAAAATATTCGGAGGGGCCTGAATTATCTTCAAAAACTCGGTAGGAGTAGCCTTCGAACAATCCATCAAGTTTGAATTTCTAGTCTCAAACAACCAAGCCGAGTATGAAGCCTTGATAGGGGGACTAATGCTAGCCAAAGAAGTCGGAGCATCAAGGGTGGAAGTCAGCAGCGACTCCCAAATCATCACCTCCCAAGTAAACGGCAGCTACCAAGTCAGGGATGAGCTGCTAGAAAAATACTTGGAAAAAGTAAGAGAGCTATGCAAAAGCTTCGAAGAAGTTACAATCCAGCACGTTCCCAGAGAAAAAAACGCTCGAGCCGACCTCCTTTCCAAACTCGCAAGCACCAAACCTAACACAGGGAACAGATCCTTGATCCAAGGACTAGCAACAAACCTGCAATCGTCATGTGCATAGCTTGGGCGCCAAACCCCGCCCTCATGGATAGACCCCATCTCCCGATATCTGGAGCATGCAGAAACACCCCTTGACAAAAAGGAAGCACAAGCTATTAAAAGGGAAGCTCCTAAATACACAATCATACAAGGGCAGCTGTACAAGCGAGGGCTCCACCAGCCCCTACTTAAATGCCTGCGCCCCGACCAGACAAACTACGTCCTAAGGGAAGTACACGAAGGGTGTTGTGGTCACCACATCGAGGGAAGATCTTTAGCAAGAAAAATCATCCGGGCAGGATACTACTGGCCCACAATGATGTCGGATACCCAAGAATTTGTGAAAAAATGTAAAAAATGCCAAGAAAATGCCAGCTTCCACAAAGCGCCTCTAGAGGAGCTCAGTCTAATGATGGCTCCCCGACCTTTTGCCCAATGGGGAGTCGACCTCTTGGGGGCATTCCCACCAGGGCCCGGGCAAGTAAAGTACCTGATAGTGGCTATAGTTTATTACACCAAATGGGTAGAAGCAGAACCACTAGCCAGCATATCCACAGCAAATTGCCAAAAGTTCATGTGGAAGTAAGTGGTCACAAAGTTTGGGATCGCAGAAGTCGTCATATCGGACAACGGGACACAATTCACTGACAAGAAGTTCAAAGGGTTCCTAGAAGGGCTAAGGATTAAGCAGAAGTTCTCCTCAGTAGAACACCCCCAAATCAACGGCCAGGTCGAAGCGGCCAATAAAATCATCCTAAAAGGGCTAAAGAAGCGACTTGAAGGGAAGAAAGGCTCATGGGCGGATGAACTAGCCTCAGTCTTGTGGTCATACAGAATCACCCCCTAATCATCTACCAGCGAAACCTCCTATCGACTCACTTGCGAGGTCGACGCGGTCATCCCAGTCGTAGTCGGGGAACCAAGCCCAAGGTTACTCCTCGGAGGAGGGAGTGAGGCGATCGAAAAAGACTTGGCCGACGAATCGAGGCAAATGGCACACCTAGTAAAAGCGGCAATAAAACAAAGAATAGCCCTCAGGTACAATGGCAAAGTGTTGAAAAGGAGCTTAGGAGAAGGCGACCTGGTCTTACGATGTAACGACATAGGACCACCAACCCCAAGAGAAGGCAAGCTAGCCGCAAACTGGGAAGGACCTTACAGAGTAAGAGAAGTCCTCGGCAAAAGAGGCTACAAGCTGGAAAAGTTGGATGGAAACGAGGTGCTGAGAAGATAGAACATGGCAAATCTCAAGAGATTCTACTCGTAAAAAGGGGCGACCGCACGACCTCAACCCCCCTCATATGTTCCACCTTTACGTTCTCCTTTTATGTCTCATACAAATTGTATCTATTATCTTTTTTACTTAATTACGCATTACATTATTTTCTTGACTAACAATACGATAAGTTTACTTTTTGCAAGTCTCAAATCGAAATAAAAAGCGTAACAAAAAAGGCAAACGGTCGACCCAACGGAAACCCAGGACTGATCACCCCGGGAACCATAAGGGACCAAAGGAAAATAAATCAGCTCAAGCAATAAATACCACGATAAACGGTAAAACAAAAGGCCGTGACAACCCGAGCAAACAAAAAGCAAAAGCAATGCCACGATGGCCCGAATAAAACCAGCAGTAACCAATACGACATTAAGCATAATGCAAAAAAGGAAGGTGTTCAATACAGCCAAAGGGCGCCCTATAATAGGCCCCAGAATAAAGAACAAGTTACAAAACAAAAGCAAAGGAAGTCGGGAAATATCCAAGGCGCTCAAAGAATATCAACAATCTTCCCGCCCTCCACCGTCTTCATCCCGCCAATTTGAGAGAGGTCAAGATCGGGAGCCAGCACGGCCACCTGCAGCTTTATCCCCTCCTCTGTTAGCTTAACGGCCTCATGAGCCCCCTTAGCAAGCTCCTTGTTCCTTTTCTTCCAGGCAACCATCTCCCGAGAAGCAGCCTCTGCCGAGCTCTCTACCAACTTTAGCTTCTCTTCCAATTCCTCGACCCTCTTCTTCATCACAGCAGTCTCACCACGGGAGGCATTCAGATCCTTCATCAAGGCCATATCCCGATCTACCAGCCTGTTAATCTCTTTGGCATCCTCCTCAACCTTCTTCTCCTGCTCAGTCAACTTCGTCTTCAGAGACTCCTCCTGAGATCGTGAGTCCGTCAGATCCTTTTGGAAGTTCCGAAGTTTTACCTCCATAGCATGATAGTTGCCCAAGACAGGCTCCACCTTCTTGGCGATAGTAGCAGCTCGGAGAAGACTATGGTAGATCCACCTAGCCTACCTAGAAAGGTCATCCTCATGGAAAAACTCATCGGTGCCGGGTAACAACTGAGACTCAATGAAACCCCAGCATCGAAGTTTTTCTTTATAATCGAGAGTGCCTTCCCAGTATCTCGCTTCCTTTTCTGAAGATTACCCACGACCTTCAGCTCATCATCACCAAAACCAAAATCGTGTTTAAAAGTTTCGGTCCCCACACCATTAGCAACCTTCTCGGGAGGAACAACTTTCTCCAGAGGAGCCTGGTCAGCCCCGTCCACCTGACCACTGGCCTCCCCGCTTCCCCTTGCTCCTGACTTACTATAGGAGTCGTTGGGTAGTCATCCTCACCCTCTTCGTTCCCTTTGATAAGACGCATCAAGTTAGCCAAAGTCTTATTCCCACCAACCATGGAAACTGCAAGCAAAGGAAAAGAAAAAAAGTGTTAACAATAGAGAAAACAAGAAATAAGAAAGCTCAAAGGAAAAGGAACCCACCAACATACGATCGACCGGCCTCCCGATCCCCCATAACTATGCGAGGGTTAAGATTTCTCTCCCCAAAAATTGCCAACAAAATATTGGCAATATTACAATCCTCTAGACTCAACCAATTATAAGAAATTTTTATTAAATAGTCGGACCCCGCTCCAAAACTCAATAAGTCGGGATCTGTCTCTCTCCCTCAGCAATTAACCAGAAGGGCTGGTGACCTTCAATGGGCCTGACCTTGAAAAAAGTAGACTTAAAACCATGAAACGAATCCTCAAACAGGCCGAAGATCCTACGACCTTGTTGGGCCCTAAAAGACATATATCCATTTTTTTCCTTCTGACGAGAGGGATTTGTGAGAAGAAAGAGGTAGAGAAAGACATTTATAGAAACCGGCAGCTTCAGGTACTCGCAAACCATCTCGAAACAGCGAATGGCAGCCCAGCTGTTCGGATGCAATTGCTACGGGGCGAAATCACAGCGGTTTAGCAAACCCATGACGAAGGGAGAGAAGGGTAGGCAAACCCCCAAAGTCGTAAACATGGGTTCATAAACCCACATCCAATCGGCAACTCGGGGGGCCGCCAAATTTTTCTGACAAACGCGCTCCCTACCAGCAGAAACATAAGCTTGGTAGAGCGCTTCCTCGGGACCACCCCCACACAACAGACTCGCCTGGTGCAAATTTTGGAGACCCTCCTTCGTAACTTGGGAAGGGGTGTCCCTCACATCGGAAGACACCCAAGCATAATGATCAACGAAATCGGCTAGCGGTCGATGAGCCTGATTCAGGAGAATGGAACGCTCAGCCATACCTACAGTGGGGGCACTACTCAGTCAGAACGGGAGGTCGAGAACCCACAAAAAGCAAAAACAAACTAAACTTCCTCAAATCATTCCCTTCGAAGTAACTCAACACTAGACCCAAAACTTAAAAACAAATCCGCAGAAAACCCTAGTGGCACCCCCTCTAAGAAGGAAAAGCAAAACAAAGAAACCCAGGAACACAAGCCAAAATGCACAAAAACTGGAAATAAGCAACCTAAAAGGGGATAAAAGCCATGAAAGCTTATCAGAAGAGGCAGAATCTGCAAGAAGCAAATATAAAGAAAGCAACGGCAGGGAGCAAGAATGCTTGAAGTAACAGCAAGAAGCAGAAGCAGCAGCGATGTGAAAGAGTAAGAAGATGAAGGGAAGGAGAAGATGAGGGGAAGGAAAAGTAAAGGGAAGAGGAGGTTACGAAATAAAAATAAAGGAAGAAAAGTGTAACCGCTGATGACTTGCATCATCTACCCTTCTTTCTTGCATAAAGAAGACCATAAAAGAGCACAAATCTCATTTGATCAGTACAATTCATGCATTATTTGATGAATATTATGGTGCACTACTTTGAGATGAGTTGTGCTGAATTGTAGGAGAAAAAGATGTCAAAAATGGGAAGAAGACAAACAAGAAGTTAGGCGTGTGAGACTGGCGTGTCACTTAGGGGCAAACGCCACAAAAATGCACTGGCGTGGCACGCCAGGAGCTAAGTGTGGCACGCCAGTACTAAATTCCAGATGGGAGATCCAAGCATGCATGTAGGGGTGGCACGCCAGGGACTAGGCGTGGCACGCTAGTACAAAATATCAGAGAGCAAAACGGAGGACACAAAAGGGGTGTGGCACGCCTGACCCCTCAACCTCACTTGGGCGTGCCACTTGGTGTCGAAGGCATGGCACGCCAGTGATAAACCACTATTTTATGGTTTATATTGTGTTTTATTGAGTGGTTTTATCAAGCTTTTCACCCACTTATTCATATGATTTGCATGTATTTACAATTCCTTCCTAAAAATATCCTATGATTAATAACTTGCTTCCTAAGGACCTTTTAGTTGTATATTATCTTCCTTCGTACCATTCAATGCCGTGATCTGTATGTTAAGTGTTTCAGGCTTCATAGGGCAGGAATGGTGTAAGGAGTGAAGTGGAAGCATGCAAAAATGGAAGGAACACAAGGAATTGAGGAGATGACCAACGAGAAGTCACGCGGTCGCATGGCTCACGCAACCGTGCGAAATAGAAGGAATTACCGTGACGCGCTCGCGTGCCTGACGCGACCGCGTGGATTGGAAGCTGCACGAATGATGCGAAAGCGTGGACGACGCGGACGCGTGACGTGCGCGATCTGCAGAATTACAAAAGTCACTGGCACAGATTCCGGGCCGCATTTCAACCCAATTTTCGGCCCAAAAATACAGATTAAAGTCAGAGAACATGCAAAGACTCAGGACATCAATTCATGACTCATAATTCACTTTTCATAATTTAGATGTAGTTTTTAGAGAGAGAGGTTCTCTCCTCTCTCTTAGGATTAGGATTAGGATTTTTATTAGGATTAGGAATATTTCTTCTTCATCTCAAGTTCAATGTTCTTCTATTTATTTTCTCTATTATTTGTTTAATGACATTCATGTTATGATTTTCTTAATACAATTTGAGGTATCTCAGACTCATGATTGCTTCCTTTTATTTATATAAATAATTTAGATTTCCCCCTTTTGGCTTTGGTTAGGTAATTAGTAACACTTGAGTTGTCAAACTCAGCAGTGATTGAAATGGGCAGATTCTAATTGATCTAGATCGCTCTAAAGCTAGTCCTCCCACAGGGATTGACTAGGACTTGAGGATCAAGCTAATTAGTCCACTTGACCTTCCTTTGTTTAATAAAGGATAACTAAGTGGGATTAAAACCCAATTCTCATCACACCTGATAAGGGTAACTAGGATAGGAATTCCAATTCTAATACCTTGTGGTGCACGAAATTGCAATCACACTTTGCAATTTCGCCCAACTAACCAGCAAGTGCACTGGGTCGTCCAAGTAATACGTTACGTGAGTAAGGGTTGATCCCACAGAGATTGTCGGCTTGAAGCAAGCTATGGTTATCTTGTAACTCTTAGTCAGGATATCAATAATTATCAGGGTTGATTGCGAAAAGTAAAAGAACATGAAATAAGTACTTGTTTTGTAGTAATGGAGAACAGGTTGAGGTTTTGGAGATGCTCTATCTTCTGAATCTCTGCTTTCCTACTGTCTTTTTCTTCAAGCACGCAAGGCTCCTTCCATGGCAAGCTGTATGTAGGGTTTCACCGTTGTCAATGGCTACCTCCCATCCTCTCAGTGAAAATGTTCAACGCACCCTGTCACGACACGACTATTCATCTGTCGGTTCTCAATCAGGTTGGAATAGAATCAAGTGATTCTTTTGCGTCTGTCACTAACGCCCAGCCTTCAGGAGTTTGAAGCGCGTCACAGTCATTCAATCATTGAATCCTACTCAGAATACCACAGACAAGGTTTAGACCTTCCGGATTCTCTTGAATGCCGCCATCAATTCTAGCTTATACCACGAAGATTCCGGTTAAGGAATCCAAGAGATATCTACTCAATCTAAGGTAGAACGGAGGTGGTTGTCAGGCACACGTTCATAGGTGAGAATGATGATGAGTGTCACGGATCATCACATTTATCAAGTTTAGGAACAAGTGATATCTTAGAATAAAAGCAAGCGTGATTGAATGAAAAACAGTAGTAATTGCATTAATCCATCAAGACACAGTAGAGCTCCTCACCCCCAACCATGGGGTTTAGAGACTCATGCCGTAGGAAGTACACAAAGAAACGTGTAAGGTGTCATGAGGTACCGATACAATGTCAAAAGATCCTATTAATAGTGAACTAGTAACCTAGGGTATACAGAAATGAGTAAATGACGTAAAAATCCACTTCTGGGTCCACTTAGTGTGTGCTTGGGCTGAGCATTGAAGCTTTCATGTGTAGAGACTTTTTCTGGAGTTAAACGCCAGCTTTCATGCCAGTTTGGGCGTTTAACTCCAATTTTTATGCCAGTTCCAGCGTTAAACGCTGGGAATTCTGAAGCTGATTTGCAACGCCGGTTTGGGCCATCAAACCTCGGGCAAAGTATGGACTATTATACATTGCTGGAAAGCCCAGGATGTCTACTTTCCAACGCCGTTGAGAGCGTGCTAATTGGGCTTCTGAAGCTCCAAAAAATCCACTTCGAGTGCAGGGAGGTCAGAATCCAACAGCATCTGCAGTCCTTTTCAGCCTCTGACTCAGATTTTTGCTCAGAACCCTCAATTTCAGCCAGAAAATACCTGAAATCACAGAAAAACACACAAACTCATAGTAAAGTCCAGAAAAGTGAATTTTAACTAAAAACTAATAAAAGTATACTAAAAACTAACTAAAATATACTAAAAACATACTGAAAACAATGCCAAAAAGCGTATAAATTATCCGCTCATCACAACACCAAACTTAAATTGTTGCTTGTCCCCAAGCAACTGAAAATCAAAGTAGAATAAAAAGAAGAGAATATACTATAGACTCCAAAATATCAAAGAAACTTAGCTCCAATTAGATGAGCGGGACTAGTAGCTTTTTGCTTCTGAATAGTTTTGGCATCTCACTTTATCCTTTGAAGTTTAGAATGATTGGCATCCATAGGAACTCAGAACTCAGATAGTGTTATTGATTCCCCTAGTTAAGAATTATGATTCTTGAACATAGCCACTTTATGAGTCTTGGCTGTGGCCCAAAGCACTCTGTCTTCCAGTATTACCACCGGATACATACATGCCACAGACACATAATTGAGTGAACCTTTTCAGATTGTGACTTAGCTTTGCTAAAGTCTCCAATTAGAGGTGTCCAGGGTTCTTAAGCACACTCTTTTTGCCTTGGATCATAACTTTATTTCTTTCCTTTTCTTTTTCTCATTCTTTTCTGTCTTCTTTTTTTTTTTCATTTTTTTTACTTTTTTTCCACTGCTTTTTCCTGCTTCAAGAATCAATTTGATGATTTTTCAGATCCTCAATAACAGTTCTCCTTTTTCTTCATTCTTTCAAGAGCCAACAATTTTAACATTCTTAAAACAACAAATTCAAAAGACATATGCACTGTTCAAGCATTCATTCAGAAAACAAAAAGCATTGTCACCACATCAAACTAATTCAACTAGTTTCAAAGATGAATTCGAAATCCTGCACTTCTTGTTCTTTTGTGATTAAAGCATTTTTCATTTAAGAGAGGTGATGGATTCATAGTACATTCATAGCTTTAAGGCATGAACTTTAAATTTTATTAATTATGAATCAAGAACAAGAATCAAAAATAGATATAAGATAAGACTAGTAAGAATAGAAATTAAAAATTTAAATAGGCTCCTAATGATAGAGGTTATCACAGAGTTAGGACTCAACAACCTTGATTTTGAGAAGTGGATGCTCCCTCAACTTGAGAGGAGAGCTTTTGGCGTTTCAACTCTTGAAGTTCACGCCCCTGCTTCTCTTGTTCCTTCAGCAATTTGCAGAGCATGTAGTTATGATTCTGCTGTTCTTCCTTAAGTTGCTCCATAGTTTCTTGCAACTTGGTGATAAATGCTTCTAGGCTGGTCCAGTAGTCAATTTCAGGGAGTTCAGGGAGGAACTCCTGTGCCCTCTTCTTGATAGAGTTGTCTTGCATTTGTCCTTCCATTGACTTCTTGGTGATTGGATGTTCAATGGGTATGAATTCGTCTACTCCCATCTTTACTCTAGCCTCTTTACAGAGCAAGGAGATCAAGCTTGGGTAAGCCAGTTTGGCTTCAGTGGAATTCTTATTTGCAATTGTGTAGATCTCACAAGCAATTAGATGATGAACCTCTACTTCTTTTCCAAGCATAATGCAATGAATCATCACTGCTCTCTTGATAGTGACCTCAGAACGGTTGCTAGTGGGCAATATGGAACGCCCAATAAAGTCTATCCAACCTCTTGCAATTGGTTTGAGGTCTTCCCTCTTGAGTTGGTTTGGGACACCCTTTGAATTGGTTATTGATGAGCGGATATTTTATACGCTTTTTGGGAGTAATTTCATGTAGATTTTAGCATGTTTCAGTTAGTTTTTAGTAGAATAATATTAGTTTTTAGGCAAAAATCATATTTCTGGACTTTACTATGAGTGTGTGTATTTTTCTGTGATTTCAGGTATCTTCTGGCTGAAATTGAGGGAGTTGAGCAAAAATCTGACTTAGGCTGAAAAAGGACTGCTGATGCTGTTGGATCCTGACCTCCCTGCACTCGGAATGGATTTTCTGGAGCTACAGGAGTCCAATTGGCGCACTCTCAACGGCGTTGGAAAGTAGACATCTAGGGCTTTCCAGCAATATTTAATAGTTCATACTTTGCGCGAAGATAGACGACGTAACTTGGCGTTGAACGCCAAGTTCATGCTGCTGTCTGGAGTTAAACGCCAGAAAAACGTCATGATCCGGAGTTGAACGCCCAAAACACGTCATAACCTGGAGTTTAACGCCAAGAAAGGCCTCTACTCGTGGATAGCTTTAGTCTCAGCCCTAGCACACACCAAGTGGGCCCCAGAAGTGGATTTCTGCACCAATTATCTTTGTTTATTCATTTTCTGTAAACCTAGGTTACTAGTTTACTATTTAAACAACTTTTAGAGACTTATCTTGTACCTCATGACATTTCAGATCTGAATTACATACTTTTTGACGGCATGAGTCTCTAAACTCCATTGTTGGGGGTGAGGAGCTCTGCAGCATCTCGATGAATTAATGCAATTGTTTCTATTTCACTCAAACGTGTGTATGGTCCGATCTAAGATGTTTATTCGCGCTTAATTATGGAGAAGGTGATGATCCGTGACACTCATCACCTTCCTCAACCCATGAACGTGTGTCTGACAAACACCTCCGTTCTACATCAGACTGAATGAACTTCTCTTAGATTCCTTAATCAGAATCTTCGTGGTATAAGCCGGATTGATGGCGGCATTCATGAGAATCCGGAAAGTCTAAACCTTGTCTGTGGTATTTCGAGTAGGATTCTGGGATTGAATGACTGTGACGAGCTTCAAACTCCTGAAGGCTGGGCGTTAGTGACAGATGCAAAAGAATCAATGGATTCTATTCCAACCTGATTGAGAACCGACAGATGATTAGCCGTGCTGTGACAGAGCATAGGAACGTTTTCACTGAGAGGATGGGAAGTAGCCACTGACAATGGTGACACCCTACATGCAGCTTGCCGTAGACGTGCTTTACAAACAATTGAGTTAAATATTACATTGCAGAAATTCAGAGGACAAAGCATCTCCAAAACTCCAACATATTTCTCACTACTGCACAACAAGTAACGCTATTATTCTCTTTTTCTTCTTACAATTTTAAATACTTTGACTTCTTACAATTAAATCCAAATAACCTTATTGACCTCCTGACTAAGATTAATAAAATAAACATTGATTGCTTCAAACCAATAATCTCCGTGGGATCGACCCTTACTCACGTAAGGTATTACTTGGACGACCCAGTGCACTTGCTGGTTAGTTGTACGAATTACAAATTCGTGCATCAAGTTTTTGGCGCCGTTGCCGGGGATTGTTGAGTTTGAACAATTGAAGGCTTATTTTATTTCTTAGATTAGGAATAATTTATTTTTGTTGTTATAGAGTCATTAAATTTTGATAGGATAGTTTCTTTTCAAAAATTTCTTTTCAAAAATATTTTTTTCTTAATTAATTGTTAATTTTTCGTGAGTTTAGTGTCTTATTTTAAGTTTGGTGTTAATTGCATATTTTATATTTTCTTTAAAATTTTCGTATTAGTGTTCTTGGTTCTTCCTTGATCTTCAAGTTGTTCTTGATAATTGGTTATACCCTTTGGAACCTTTTTCAAAAATAATTTTTCTTGGACTGAATCTTGTGCCAAACTTTAAGTTTGGTGTTTTCTTGTTAATCTTTTTATAATTTTCGAAAATTCTATTAACGTTTTCTAAAAATTTTAAGTTTGGTGTTCTTCCTTTTGTTCTTGGTGTTCTTGTGAATCTTCAAGGTGTTCTTGAGTTTTTCTTGTGTCTTGATCTTAAAAATTTTTAAGTTTGGTGTTCCTTGGTGTTTTCCCTCCAAAAATTTTCGAAAATAAGGAGCACTAGATTTAAAAATTTTAAGTCTTGTGTCTTTTGTGTGTTTTTCTCTTTCTTCATAAAATTCAAAATTCAAAATTTTTTTTTTTATTTTCTAACAAATTTTGAACCACTTTTTCGAAATTTTTATGTAAATTTCAGATTTTAATTTCAAAATTTTTCGAAAAATTTTCAAAAAAAAATATTTTTAACTTCCTTTTATATATTTTGTTTTTATTTATTCCACTTTTATAAAATAAATAAAATCAACATATAAATTATCTCTTGTAATCCAATATGGAAGCAAGTAGGAATGAACAGTCCAAGAGGACTCTGGGGTCATATGCTAACCCCACTACTACTTCATATGGGAGTAGTATCTGTATACCCTCCATTGGAGTTAGTAGCTTTGAGCTGAACCCTCAGCTCATTATCATGGTGTAGCAAAACTGCCAGTATTCTGGTCTTCCACATGAAGAACCTACAGAGTTTCTGGCACAATTTCTGTAAATTGCTGATACAGTACATGATAAGGAAGTAGATCAGGATGTCTACAGATTATTACTGTTTCTATTTGCTGTAAAAGATCAAGCTAAGAGGTGGTTAAATAACCAGCCTAAGAACAACATAAAAACATGGAAACAGCTGTCAGAAAAATTCCTGAATCACTATTTCCCTCCAAAACGGATGACACAGCTAAGGCTAAGCATCCAAGGCTTCAAACAAGGAGATAATGAATCCCTTTATGATGCCTGGGAGAGATACAGAGAGATGCTAAGAAAATGCCCCTCTGAAATGTTTTCAGAGTGGGTGTAATTAGACATCTTTTACTATGGGCTTACAGAAAAAGCTCAGATTTCTCTAGACCATTCAGCTGGTGGATCTATACATATGAGAAAAACAATTGAAGAAGCTCAAGAGCTCATTGATACAGTTGCCAGAAATCAGCATCTGTACCTAAGCAGTGAATCTTCCATGAAGGAAGAAGCTAAAACAGTAACTGCAGAACTCAGTCCGGTGGATCAGGCTAATGAAATTAATCAACAATTGGACTTTCTAACTCAGCAGCTAGCCGAATTCAAGGAAATATTACAGGAAACAAGAATGGCTAACAGGAATATGGAAGTGCAATTAAAGCAGACAGAAAAGCAACTGTCAAAACAAATAGCAGAAGAATGCCAAGCAGTTCAATTAAGAAGTGGGAAAACATTAAATACCTCACTTCAAAGCAGCAGGAAGCCAAGAAATGAACAGATGTCTACTCAAAATCCCTCTGAGGACAATCAGGGCCCAGAGAGGAATGATGCTGGCGCTGAACGCCCAGACCATGCTCATTCCTGGCGTTCAACGCCAGAAACAAGCATGAATCCGGCGTTGAACGCCCATAGGGAACATGGTTCTGGCGTTCAAACGCCAGTAACAAATAAGGAAGTGGCGTCTAACGCCACTCCAGCTTCCACCCCTGGCATTCAAATACCAGTGGGAGATCAGTCACATACAAGTACTGATGACAACCCTTCTAAAAAGGCTTCCCAACCCATTTCTGTAGGTAATAAACCTACAGCAACTAAGGTTGAGGAATACAAAGCCAAAATGCCTTATCCTCAAAAACTCCGCCAAGCAGAACAGGATAAGCAATTTGCCCGCTTTGCAGACTATCTCAGGACTCTTGAAATAAAGATTCCGTTTGCAGAAGCACTTGAGCAAATACCCTCTTATGCTAAGTTCATGAAAGAGATCTTAAGTCATAAGAAGGATTGGAGGGAAACTGAAAAAGTTTACCTCACTGAAGAATGCAGTGCAGTCATTCTGAAAAGCTTACCTGAGAAGCTTAAAGATCCTGGGAGCTTCATGATACCATGCACATTAGAGGGTACTTGTGCCAAACAAGCTTTATGTGATCTTGGGGCAAGTATCAACCTAATACCTGCATCCACTATTAGAAAGCTTGGTTTAGCTGAAGAAATCAAACCAACCAGGATGTGTCTTCAACTTGCTGATGGCTCCATTAAATACCCATCAGGAGTGATTGAAGACATGATTGTCAAGGTTGGGCCATTCGCCTTTCCTACTGACTTTGTGGTGCTGGAAATGGAGGAGCACAAGAGTGCAACTCTCATTCTAGGAAGACCTTTCCTAGCAACTGGCCGAACCCTCATTGATGTCCAAAAAGGGGAAGTAACCTTGAGAGTCAATGAGGAGGAGTTTAAGTTGAATGTTGTCAAAGCCATGCAACATCCAGACACCCCAAATGACTGCATGAGTGTTGATATTATTGACTCTCTGGTAAGAGAGGTCAATATGGCTGAGAGTCTCGAATCAGAGCTAGAGGACATCTTTAAAGATGTTCAGCCTGATTTGGAGGAATCAGAGAAGATAATAGAACCTCTGAAAATCCCTCAAGAAGAGGAGAAACCTCCAAAACCCGAACTCAAACCATTACCACCATCCTTGAAATATGCATTTCTGGGAGAAGGTGATACCTTTCCTGTAATTATAAGCTCTACCTTAGAGTCACAGGAAGAGGAAGCACTAATTCAAGTGCTAAGGACACACAAGACAGCTCTTGGGTGGCCCATCAGTGATCTCAAGGGCATTAGTCCAGCCAGATGCATGCACAAGATCTTACTGGAGGATGATGCCAAGCCAGTGGTTCAACCACAAAGGCGGCTGAATCCAGCTATGAAAGAAGTGGTGCAGAAAGAGGTCACTAAATTACTAGAGGCTGGGATTATTTATCCTATTTCTGACAGCCCCTGGGTGAGCCCTGTCCAAGTTGTCCCTAAGAAGGGTGGCATCACAGTGATTCATAATGAAAAAAATGAACTGGTTCCTACAAGAACAGTTACAGGGTGGCGTATGTGTATTGACTATAGAAGGCTCAATACAGCCACCAGAAAGGATCATTTTCCTTTACCATTCATAGACCAAATGCTAGAAAGACTAGCAGGTCATGAATACTACTGCTTCCTGGATGGATATTCAGGTTATAATCAAATTGCAGTAGATCCCCAGGATCAGGAGAAAACGGCATTCACATGCCCATCTGGAGTATTTGCATACAGAAGGATGCCATTTGGCCTGTGCAATGCACCTGCAACCTTTCAGAGGTGCATGCTCTCAATTTTCTCTGATATGGTGGAAAAATTCCTGGAAGTCTTCATGGATGACTTTTTAGTATTTGGAGACTCATTTAGCTCCTGCCTTAACCATTTAGCACTTGTTCTGAAAAGATGCCAAGAGACTAACCTGGTTTTAAACTGGGAAAAATGTCACTTTATGGTGACTGAAGGAATTGTCCTTGGGCACAAAATTTCGAACAAGGGAATAGAGGTGGATCAAGCTAAGGTAGAAGTAATTGAAAAATTACCACCACCTGCTAATGTTAAGGCAATCAGAAGCTTTCTGGGGCATGCAGGATTCTATAGGAGGTTTATAAAGGATTTTTCAAAAATCGCCAAACCTCTGAGCAACCTGCTAGCTGCTGACACGCCATTTATCTTTGATAAAGAGTGTCTGCAGGCATTTGAGACTCTGAAAGCTAAATTGGTTACTGCACCAATCATCTCTGCACCAGACTGGACATTACCATTTGAATTAATGTGTGATGCCAGTGACCATGCCATTGGTGCAGTGTTGGGACAAAGGCATGACAAGCTTCTGCACGTCATTTACTATGCCAGCCGTGTTCTAAATGATGCACAGAAGAATTACACAACCACAGAGAAAGAGCTACTAGCAGTGGTTTACGCCATTGACAAATTCAGATCCTATTTAGTAGGATCAAAAGTGGTTGTGTACACTGATCATGCTGCTCTTAAATATCTACTCACAAAGCAGGATTCAAAACCTAGACTCATCAGATGGGTGTTACTTCTGCAAGAGTTTGATATAGAAATAAGAGACAGAAAAGGGACAGAGAATCAAGTGGCAGATCACCTGTCCCGAATAGAACCAGTGGAAGGGGCGCCCCCCCTCTCACTGAGATCTATGAAACCTTTCCGGATGAGCAACTATTTGCCATCCAGGAAGTGCCATGGTTTGCAGACATTGCAAACTACAAGGCAGTGAGATTCATACCCAAAGAGTACAGTAGGGTGCAATCAAAGAAATTAATCACAGATGCAAAGTACTATCTTTGGGATGAACCATATCTCTTCAAGAGATGTGCAGACGGAGTAATCCGTAGATGTGTGCCTAAAGAGGAAGCATAGAAGATCCTTTGGCATTGCCATGGATCACAGTATGGAGGACATTTTGGAAGTGAGCGAACAGCCACAAGAGTCCTCCAAAGTGGCTTCTACTGGCCTACTCTCTATAAAGACTCCCGAACGTTTGTGCTTAATTGTGATAGTTGCCAAAGATCAGGCAACCTACCTCACAGTTATGCCATGCCTCAACAAGGAATCTTGGAGATTGAGTTGTTTGATGTATGGGGCATTGACTTCATGGGACCTTTCCCACCATCATACTCAAACACTTATATTCTAGTGGCAGTGGATTATGTATCCAAATGGGTGGAGGCTATAGCAACACCCACTAATGACACTAAAACAGTGTTAAAATTCCTCCAGAAACATATTTTCAGCAGATTTGGTATCCCTAGAGTGTTAATCAGTGATGGGGGCACTCATTTCTGCAATAAACAGCTTTACTCTGCTCTGGTACGTTATGGAGTCAACCACAGGGTAGCTACTCCATATCACCCACAAACTAATGGGCAAGCTGAAGTCTCAAATAGAGAACTTAAAAGAATCCTAGAACGGACTGTAATTAACCGCAGAAAGGATTGGGCAAGAAGCTTGGATGATGCTCTGTGGGCATACAGAACAGCATTCAAGACCCCCATAGGGACCTCTCCATACCAGCTTGTGTATGGAAAGGCGTGTCACTTGCCAGTGGAACTGGAACACAAGGCCTAGTGGGCAACCAGATTCCTGAACCTTGATGCCAAGTTAGCTGGAGAAAGACGATTGCTCCAGTTAAATGAGCTAGAGGAATTTAGACTCAATGCTTTCGAGAATGCAAAAATTTACAAGGAGAAAGCAAAAAGATGGCATGATAAGAAATTGTCATCCAGAGTCTTTGAGCCAGGACAGAAAGTTCTACTATTCAATTCAAGGCTCAAATTATTCCCTGGGAAATTAAAATCCCGGTGGAGAGGTCCATATGTAATCACAAGCGTATCACCATATGGATACATAGAACTTCAGGATAATGACTCTAACAAAAAGTTCATTATTAATGGACAAAGAGTTAAACACTATCTTGAAGGTAATTTCGAGCAAGAATGCTCAAGATTGAGACTTAATTGAAGATCAGTGATAGTCCAGCTAATGACATTAAAGAAGCGCTTGCTGGGAGGCAACCCAGCCAATCAAAAAATTTGATTTTATTCGTTTTTCTAATAATTTGAAGTTTTACAGGTAGATGCTACAGTATCTTCAAAAGGTGAAATAACAATTGGTTGAAGTCACAAAGTTACAAGGAAAATTGGAAGCTCACTGGCGTGAAAAAGCCAGTAAGAAATACTTTGGGCGTTGAACGCCCAAAGGAAGCACCCACTGGGCGTTTAACGCCAGTAAGGGTAGCCATCTGGGCGTTAAACGCCAGAAAGGAGCATCTTCTGGGCATTAAACGCCAGAAAGAAGCACCTTCTGGGCGTTTAACATCAGTCTGCTAG
This sequence comes from Arachis hypogaea, assembly GCF_003086295.3. Lineage (NCBI taxonomy): Eukaryota > Viridiplantae > Streptophyta > Magnoliopsida > Fabales > Fabaceae > Arachis > Arachis hypogaea. Next base: position 51,467,276 of record NC_092037.1, on the reverse strand, counting down.
CATCCTGGGCGTTCAGAAAAACGCCCAGTGACAAAGGACTTCCTGGCATTCAACGCCAGAAAGAAGCATCAGCTGGGCGTTGAACGCCCAGGAGAAGCAACATTTGGGCGTTAAACGCCCAAAACATGCATCATGTGGGCGTTTAACGCCAGGATGGTGGGAGGAGGTAACAAATTCGTTTTTAATCCTAATTTTTCAAAATTTTTATGTTTCAATCCCTGATTTCTTGCATCAACATGTTCCAAATTGCCATCCATCATATCAAGTTAGTTTTCCAAAAACCCTGATTTCTAAAATTCTATGTTGCAAATATTTTAGGTCTATCTTAACCCAAAAAAACAAATGGCTTTCTAATCCAATCCATCTCTTTTAAAATTTGTTTTCAAAACTCAATTTTCTTTTTAAATCTTTTTCAAAAATTAAAAATTTCAGATTTATCTTTTAAAATTATTATTCATATCTTTCTCTTTTTAAATTATATCTTTTTCTGATCATATCTTTTAAAATCATATCTTCTATCTTATCTTTTTCTTATTTTCGAAAATTACCCACCCCCCTCCCTATATTTTGAGTTCGGCGCCTCCTCCTCATCATCATCCCACACTTGCTCTCCTTCTATCCCTCTTCTTTCTTCTCTTTTGCTTGAGGACAAGCAAAGCTCTAAGTTTGGTGTGTTTTATCCGTGATCACAAAAACATACCCACTAAAGATCATGGCTCCTAAAGGAAAACAACCCAACCCAAGAGGCAAGAAAGAAAGTACTCCAAAGCCACTTTGGAATCAAGGGAAGTTCTTAACTAAAGAACATTCAGACCATTACTACAAGATAATGAGTCACAGATCCGTGATCCCGGAAGTCAGATTTGATCTGAAAGAAGATGAATATCCGGAGATCCAAGAGCAAATTCGAAACAGGAATTGGGAAATTCTGGCCAATCCTGAAATGAAAGTGGGAAGGAACATGGTTCAGGAATTCTATGCTAATCTATGGCAGACAGACAGGCAAAGAATAATTGGAGCTGCTTTCTTTGACCATCGGACTGTAGTCAGAGGAAAGATCATTCATACCAATTCTGACAAGATCAAGGAGATATTTAAGCTTCCCCAACTGAAAGATGACCCAGACTCCTTTAATAGGAGAATGATGAGGGTCAACAAAGGGCTGGACAAGGTTCTGGAGGACATATGCATCCCTGGAGCCAAGTGGACCACCAGCACGACTGGCATCCCAGTTCAACTCAAAAGGGAAGATCTGAAACCAGTAGCCAGAGGTTGGCTGGATTTCATAGGGCGTTCCATATTGCCCACCAGCAACCGTTCTGAAGTCACTATTAAAAGAGCAGTAATGATTCACTGCATCATGTTGGGAAAAGAAGTGGAAGTCCATCAGCTGATCTCATGTGAGCTATATAAAATAGCAAACAGGAATTCTAAGGACGCCAGATTGGCTTATCCAAGCCTAATCTCTATGCTTTGCAAAGATGCTGGAGTAAAGATGGGAATAACTGAATATATCCTAATTGAAAAGCCCATTACTGGAATATCAATGGCCAGACAACAGCAACAAGATGATTCAACCAAAAGGAGAGCACAAGAAGCCCTCCCAGAACTGCCTCAATTCGAATATTGGGAACATCTTGAGGCTTCTATTTCCAAATTACAAGAAGCTATGGATCAAATAAAGGAAGAACAGAATAATCAAAGTAGCATGCTGTGCAAACTGCTCAAGGAACAGGAAGAGCAAGGGCGTGATCTAAGGGAGCTGAAGCGCCAAAAATTAATCCTTGAACAGCACCCCACAGATTAGAGGAACTTCTACTCCTCAAAACAACAGGTTGCTGAGTTCCAATTTTTCTGCTTTAGCTTAGTGATAGTATTATTATAGAAATTCACCTTAGGAGATATTTAGTAGTAATTAGTATATCTATTTTGATTTTATTTCCAATTAAGCTATAATTTATTTTTCTCATCATCATCAGGCATAGATAAAGTAGTAGATTTTTTTTAGAATAAAGAAGTAATCTATATTTTTCGAGTTCTCAATAATAAAAATTATAATTACTTATATGTGGTGGCAATACTTTTTGTTCTCTGAATGAATGCTTGAACAGTGCATAATTTGTACTTTGAATTTGATGAATATTGGCTCCTGAAAGGATGAGGAACACGAAAAACATTATTGATGATCTGAAAAATCATGAAATTGATTCTTGAAGCAAGAAAAAGCAGTAAAAAAAAAAAGAGAAAGCCATGAGCACTAGGCAAGAGTAAAAGGATCCAAGGCTTTGAGCATCAATGGATAGGAGGGCCCAAGGAAATAAAATCCAGGCCTAAGCGGCTAAACCAAGCTGTCCCTAACCATGTGCTTGTGGCATGCAGGTTCAAGTTACAAACTTGAGACTGAGTGGTTAAAGTCGTGATCCAAGGCAAACAGAGTGTGCTTAAGAGCTCTGGATACCTCTGACTGGGGACTTTAGCAAAGCTAAGTCACAATTTGAAAAGGTTCACCTAGTCATGTGTCTGTGGCATTTATGTATCTGGTGGTAATATTGGAAAACAAAGTGCTTAGGGCCACGGCCAAGACTCATAAAATAACTGTGTTCAAGAATCAACATACTACACTAGGAGAGTCAATAATACTATCTGAATTCTGAGTCTCTAAGGATGCCAATCATTCTGAAATTCAAAAGATACAGGGAGATGCCAAAACTGTTCAGAGACAAAAAGCTACAAGCCCCGCTCATCTAATAAGAATCTGAGCTTCATTTAAAACTCTAAAATATTATTACTTCTTAATTTCTGTTAAAAACTATTTTATTTATCTAGTTGCTTGAGAACAAGCAACAGTTTAAGTTTGGTGTTGTGATGAGCGGATATTTTATACGCTTTTTGGGAGTAATTTCATGTAGATTTTAGCATGTTTCAGTTAGTTTTTAGTAGAATAATATTAGTTTTTAGGCAAAAATCATATTTCTGGACTTTACTATGAGTGTGTGTATTTTTCTGTGATTTTAGGTATCTTCTGGCTGAAATTGAGGGAGTTGAGCAAAAATCTGACTTAGGCTGAAAAAGGACTGCTGATGCTGTTGGATCCTGACCTCCCTGCACTCGGAATGGATTTTCTGGAGCTACAGGAGTCCAATTGGCGCACTCTCAATGGCGTTGGAAAGTAGATATCCAGGGCTTTCCAGCAATATATAATAGTCCATACTTTGCGCGAAGATAGACGACATAACTTGGCGTTGAACGCCAAGTTCATGCTGCTGTCTGGAGTTAAACGCCAGAAAAACGTCATGATCCGGAGTTGAACGCCCAAAACACGTCATAACCTGGAATTTAACGCCAAGAAAGGCCTCTACTCGTGGATAGCTTTAGTCTCAGCCCCAGCACACACCAAGTGGGCCCCAGAAGTGGATTTCTGCACCAATTATCTTTGTTTATTCATTTTCTGTAAACCTAGGTTACTAGTTTACTATTTAAACAACTTTTAGAGACTTATCTTGTACCTCATGACATTTCAGATCTGAATTACATAATTTTTGATGGCATGAGTCTCTAAACTCCATTGTTGGGGGTGAGGAGCTCTGCAGCGTCTCGATGAATTAATGCAATTGTTTCTATTTCACTCAAACGTGTGTATGGTCCGATCTAAGATGTTTATTCGCGCTTAATTATGGAGAAGGTGATGATCCGTGACACTCATCACCTTCCTCAACCCATGAACGTGTGTCTGACAAACACCTCCGTTCTACATCAGACTGAATGAACTTCTCTTAGATTCCTTAATCAGAATCTTCGTGGTATAAGCCGGATTGATGGCGGCATTCATGAGAATCCGGAAAGTCTAAACCTTGTCTGTGGTATTCCGAGTAGGATTCTGGGATTGAATGACTGTGACGAGCTTCAAACTCCTGAAGGCTGGGCGTTAGTGACAGACGCAAAAGAATCAATGGATTCTATTCCAACCTGATTGAGAACCGACAGATGATTAGCCGTGCTGTGACAGAGCATAGGAACGTTTTCACTGAGAGGATGGGATGTAGCCACTGACAATGGTGACACCCTACATGCAGCTTGCCGTAGACGTGCTTTACAAACAATTGAGTTAAATATTACATTGCAGAAATTCAGAGGACAAAGCATCTCCAAAACTTCAACATATTTCTCACTACTGCACAACAAGTAACGCTATTATTCTCTTTTTCTTCTTACAATTTTAAATACTTTGACTTCTTACAATTAAATCCAAATAACCTTATTGACCTCCTGACTAAGATTAATAAAATAAACATTGATTGCTTCAAACCAATAATCTCCGTGGGATCGACCCTTACTCACGTAAGGTATTACTTGGACGACCCAGTGCACTTGCTGGTTAGTTGTACGAATTACAAATTCGTGCATCAGTTATCCACTTAGTTCCAGGGAGGCATATGTCCTCTAGAACTTGATCCAACCCTTTATCTGCTCTCACCATTCTCCTATTAAAGGATTCAGGATCATCTTGCAGTTGAGGCAATTTGAAGATTTCTCTTATTTTGTCCAGATGGAAGTAGATAACTTTCCCTCTGACCATGGTTCTGTAAGTATGGAAAGCAGTTCCAGTCATTCTCTGCTTATCTGTTAGCCACAGATTTGAGTAGAATTCCTGAACCATATTTCTTCCAACCTTTATCTCAGAATTGGTTAGAACTTCCCATCCTCTGTTTCGAATTTGCTCTTGGATCCCCGGATATTCATCTTCTTTCAGATCGAATTTGACTTCCGGGATCACTGACCTCAGACCCATTATTTTATGATAATGGTCTTCATGTTCTTTGGTTAAGAACTTCTCTTGATTCCAAAGATTCTTTGGATTATTCTCTTTCTTTCCTCTTAAATTGGTTTGTTTTCCCTTAGGAGCCATGATCTTGATGAATCTTGGCTTAGTGATCATGGAAAAGCACACCAAACTTAGAGGTTTACTTGTCCTCAAGCAAAAGAAAGGAAAGAGGAGAGAGAGGAGAAGAGCAAATTCGAATGGTGTGGGGGAATAGGGAGGCCGAACGTGTATTTATAAGGGGGGAGGAGAGATTTCGAAAATTTGGAAGGAGATTTGAGAAGATATGGAAAGAATTTGAGAGTAAGTTGAGTTTTTGAACAAGATTTGGGAAGGATTTGAGAGAGATTTGAAGAATGATTTTAATTTTTTTGAAGATTTGAGGATAAATGATGAAAGTTTGAAATGTGTTTGTGTAGAAAAGTATGGTTCAAAAAAGGAAAGTTTGAAAGAAAATTAAGCAGAAAGCAAAATCTCTGTCCCCCACCTTTCTGGCGTTAAACGCCCAGAATGGCATCCATTCTGGCGTTTAACGCCCATTTGCTAGCCATTGTGGGCATTTAACGCCCAGCCAGGTACCCTGGCTGGCGTTAAACGCTAGAATCCCCTTTGTCACTGGGCGTTTTGTTAAACGCCCAGGATGCTGCACACATGGCGTTAAACGCCCAGAATGGTGCCCATTCTGGCGTTTAACGCCCAAAATGGCACCCTTACTGGCGTTAAACGCCCAGAATGGTGCCCATTCTGGCGTTTAACGCCCAAAGTACCCCTTACTGGCGTTTTTTCGCCAGTAAGCTCTTTTTCTCTGCTTTTTGCACTGAATCCTTCTGTAACTCTGTGAATTCCTTCAATTTTGATAATTGCCCTTGTAGAAATAAAACATATAACCTGCTAATGACTGGATTGCCTCCCAGCAAGCGCTTCTTTATTGTCTTTAGCTGGACCTTTACTGAGGATCATTCCAGCCTCAATTTTGAGCATTCCTGCTCAAAATTGCTTTCAAGATAATGCTTGATCCTCTGTCCATTAACAATGAACTTTTTGTCAGAATCAATATCCTGAAGCTCAACATATCCATATGGTGACACTCCTGTAATCACATACGGACCCCTCCACCAGGATTTAAGTTTTCCTGGGAACAATCTGAGCCTAGAGTTGAAGAGCAGAACTTTTTGTCCTGGCTCAAAGACTCTGGATGACAACTTCTTGTCATGCCACTTCTTTGCCTTTTCCTTATAAATCTTTGCATTTTCAAAGGCACTGAGTCTGAATTCATCTAGCTCATTTAGCTGGAGTAATCTCTTTTCACCAACTAACTTAGCATCCAGGTTTAGGAATCTGGTTGCCCAGTAGGCTTTATGTTCCAGTTCCACGGGCAGATAACAGGCCTTGCCATACACAAGTTGGTATGGTGAGGTTCCTATTGGGGTCTTAAATGCTGTTCTGTATGCCCACAGAGCATCATCCAAGCTCCTTGCCCAATCCTTTCTTCGGGCCATTCCAGTCCGTTCTAGGATTCTTTTTAGCTCTCTGTTAGAGACTTCAGCTTGCCCATTTGTCTGTGGATGATACGGGGTAGCCACTTTGTGGCTAATTCCATATCGGACCATAGCGGAGTAAAGCTGTTTATTGCAGAAATGAGTACCCCCATCACTGATTATGACTCTGGGAACACCAAATCTGCTGAAGATGTGTTTCTGGAGGAATTTCAGTACGGTTTTAGTATCATTAGTGGGTGTAGCAATTGCTTCTACTGGTGGACGAAATTGTGATCATCAATATTGGCTCTTTGGTATATACACAAAAACTATTGTGGCTCTTGGTTAAATTCACAACTCCGTTCAACTAACCAGCAAGTGTACTGGGTCGTCCAAGTAATAAACCTTACGTGAGTAAGGGTCGATCCCACAGAGATTGTTGGTATGAAGCAAGCTATGGTCACCTTGCAAATCTCAGTCAGGCAGATTAAAATGGTTTATGGGTTTTCGAAAATATAAATAAGAAAATAGAAATAATAAATGAGATAGAAGACTTATGCAGATTCATTGATGAGAATTTCAGATAAGCGAATGGAGATGCTGTATGGCCCAAGGACGCCTGCTCTCCTACTGTTTCTACTCAATCCTTCTTACTCCTTTCCATGGCAAGCTTTGTATAGGGGTTCACCATCAGCTGTGGCTACTTTCAATCCTCTCGGGAAAATGATCCTATGCGGCTGTCACTCGCACGGCTAATCGTCTGGAGGCATCACCCATGGTTGATGGCTACATCCCATCCTCGCAGTGAAAACTAATGCTCACGCACTCTGTCACAGTACGGCTAATCACTGGTTGGTTCCCGCTCCTACTGGAATAGAATCCCTTGATTCTTTTGCGTCTGTCACTAACGCCCAGCACTTGCAAGTTTGAAGCACGTCACAGTCATTCATTACCGGAATCCTACTCGGAATACCACAGACAAGGTTAGACTTTCCGGATTCCCAGGATCCTACTCGGAATACCACAGACAAGGTGAGACTTTCCGGATCCTCATAAATGCCGCCATCTATCTAGCTTATACCACGAAGATTCTGTTGGGGAATCTAAGAGATACGCATTCAAGCTCTGTTGCATGTAGAACGGAAGTGGTTGTCAATCACGCGCGTTCATAAGTGAGAATGATAATGAGGGTTACTTATCATCACATTCATCATGTTCTTGGGTACGAATGAATATCTTGGAATAAGAATAAGAGAGATTTGAATAAAAGATAATAGAATTGTATTAATACTTGAGGTACAGCAGAGCTCCACACCCTTAATCTATGGTGTGCAGAAACTCCACCGTTGAAAATACATAAGTAAAAGAGGTTCAGGCATGGCCGAATGGCCAGCCCCCCTAACGTGATCAATGATCTCCTAAGATGAAGAATAAAACAAAACTGAGACCAAAGATGAAACGTGGTCAAAAGACGTCTAATACAATAGATAAATGTTCATTTTATAATAAACTAGCTCCTAGGGTTTACATGAGTAAGTAATTGATGCATAAATCCACTTCCAGGACCCACTTGGTGTATGCTTGGGCTGAGCTTGATTAATCCACGAGCTGAGGCTTCTCTTGGAGTTGAACTCCGAGTTATGACGTGTTTTGGGCGTTCAACTCCGGATCATGACGTTTTTCTGGCGTTTAACTCCAGACAGCAGCTTGTACTTGGCGTTCAACGCCAGGTTACGTCGTTATTATTCGAATAAAGTATGGACTATTATATATTGCTGGAAAGCCCTGGATGTCTACTTTCCAACGCCGTTGAGAGCGCGCCATTTGGAGTTCTGTAGCTCCAGAAAATCCATTTCGAGTGCAGGGAGGTCAGATTCCAACAGCATCAGTAGTCCTTTTGTCAGCCTTCTTCAGAGTTTTGCTCAAGTCCCTCAATTTTAGCCAGAATTTACCTGAAATCACAGAAAAACACACAAACTCATAGTAAAGTCCAGAATTGTGAATTTAACATAAAAACTAATGAAAACATCCCTAAAAGTAGCTCAAACTTACTAAAAACTATATAAAAACAATGCCAAAAAGCGTATAAATTATCCGCTCATCATCTACCCATTTAGATACATAGTCCACTGCCACTAGAATGTAAGTGTTTGAGTATGATGGTGGGAATGGACCCATAAAGTCAATTCCCCATACATCAAACAACTCAATCTCTAAGATCTCTTGTTGAGGCATGGCATATCCATGAGGTAAGTTACCAGCTCTTTGGCAGCTATCACAGTTACGCACAAACTCTCGGGCATCTCTATAGAGAGTAGGCCAGTAGAATCCACATTGGAGGACCTTAGTGGCTGTTCGCTCACTTCTAAAATGTCCCCCATACTGTGATCCATGGCAATGCCACAGGATCCTCTGTGCTTCTTTTCTGGGTACACATCTGCGGATCATTCCGTCTGCACATCTCTTAAAGAGATATGGCTCATCCCATAGGTAGTACTTGGCATCTGAAATTAATTTCTTTCTTTGCACTCTGCTGTACTCCTGTGGTATGAACCTCACAGCTTTATAATTTGTAATATCTGCAAACCATGGAGCTTCCTGGATGGCAAAGAGTTGCTCATCTGGGAAAGTCTCAGAAATCTCAGTAGAAGGGAGGGACGCCCCAGCTACTGGTTCTATTCGGGATAGATGATCAGCTACCTGGTTCTCTGTCCCTTTTCTGTCTCTTATTTCTATATCAAACTCTTGCAGAAGCAACACCCATCTTATAAGCCTGGGTTTTGAATCCTGCTTTGTGAGTAAGTATTTAAGAGCAGCATGGTCAGTGTACACAATCACTTTGGATCCCACTAGATAGGATCTAAACTTGTCAATGGCATAGACCACTGCAAGTAGCTCTTTTTCTGTGGTTGTGTAATTCTTCTGTGCATCATTTAGAACACGGCTGGCATAATAAATGACGTGTAGAAGCTTGTTATGCCTCTGTCCCAACACTGCACCAATGGCATGGTCACTGGCATCACACATTAGTTCAAATGGCAATGTCCAGTCTGGTGCAGAGATGACTGGTGCTGTGATCAGCTTGGCTTTCAGGGTCTCAAATGCCTGCAGACACTGTGTGTCAAACACAAATGGTGTGTCAGCAGCTAGCAGGTTGCTCAAAGGTTTTGCAATTTTCGAAAAATCCTTTATGAACCTTCTGTAGAATCTTGCATGCCCCAGAAAGCTTCTGATTGCCTTAACATTGGCAGGTGGTGGTAATTTTTCAATTACCTCTACCTTTGCCTTATCCACCTCTATTCCCCTGCTTGAAATTTTATGCCCAAGGACAATTCCTTCAGTCACCATAAAGTGACATTTCTCCTAGTTTAAAACCATGTTAGTCTCTTGGCACCTTTTCAGGACAAGTGCTAGGTGGTTAAGACAGGAGCTGAATGAGTCTCCATATACTGAGAAGTCATCCATGAAGACTTCAAGAAATTTCTCCACCATATCGAAGAAGATGGATAGCATGCATCTCTGAAAGGTTGCAGGAGCATTACACAGACCAAAAGGCATCCTCCTGTAGGCAAACACGCCAGAAGGGCAAGTAAATGCTGTTTTCTCTTGGTCCTGAGGATCTACTGCAATTTGGTTGTAACCTGAATAGCCATCCAAAAAGCAGTAATAATCATGACCAGCTAGTCTTTCTAGCATTTGGTCTATGAATGGTAAAGGAAAATGATCCTTTCTGGTGGCTGTATTGAGCCTTCTGTAGTCAATACACATACGCCACCCTGTGACTGTTCCTGTAGGAACCAGTTCATTTTTTTCATTATGAACCACTGTCATGCCTCCCTTTTTGGGGACAACTTGGACAGGGCTCACCCAGGGGCTATCAGAAATAGGATAAATAATCCCAGCCTCTAGTAATTTAGTGACCTCTTTCTGCACCACCTCCTTCATGGCTGGATTTAGCCTCCTCTGTGGTTGGACCACTGGTTTGGCATTATCCTCCAACAGGATCTTGTGCATGCATCTAGCTGGGCTAATGCCCTTAAGATCACTTATGGACCACCCAAGAGCTGTCTTGTGTGTCCTTAGCACTTGAATCAGTGCTTCCTCTTCCTGTGGATTTAAAGCAGAGCTTATAATCACTGGAAAAGTGTCACCCTCTCCCAGAAATGCATACTTCAGGGATGGTGGTAGTGGTTTGAGTTCAGGTTTGGGAGGCTTATCCTCCTCCTGAGGAATTTTCAAAAATTCCTTTGTTTCCTCTGGTTCTTCTTGATCAGGCTGAGCATCCGTGAAGATGTCTTCAAGCTCTGATTCTAGACTTTCAGTCATATTGATCTCTTCCACCAAAGAGTCAATAATGTCAGCGCCCATGCAGTTATTTGGTGTGTCTAGATGCTGCATAGCTTTTACAGCATTCAACTTGAACTCATCCTCATTGACTCTCAGGGTTACTTCCCCTTTTTGTACATCAATGAGAGTTCATCCAGTTGCTAGGAAAGGTCTTCCTAGAATGAGAGTTGCACTCTTGTGCTCCTCCATTTCCAACACCACAAAGTCAGTTGGAAAGGCGAATGGCCCAACCTTGACAATCATGTCCTCTATTATGCCTGATGGATGTTTAATGGAGCCATCAGCAAGTTGGAGGCATATCCGGGTTGGTTTGATTTCTTCAGTCAACCCAAGCTTTCTGATAGTAGATGCAGGTATTAGATTGATGTTTGCTCCAAGATCACATAGGGCTGTCTGACGATTGGATTTTTGACGGTTTAGAATTTCACTAATGAAATCTCGTTGTAAAGTATAGTTTCTAAACCAAGCAATAATCCTTTCATACAAAAATTTGTTTGTCACAAGTACAAACCCCTAAAATCTATAAACCGAAGTATTTAAACCTCGGGTCGTTCTCCCTAGGATTTACAATAAAGTGTTTTGTTATTGGTTGTGAGTTATATTTGGGGTTTTAGAGGAGAAACATGAATAGTAAATGGTAAGAAAACTTTATTAACAAAATGGTCTTGGCAAGATTTGGTTGTCAAGGGTCTTCATCATTATCACTAGCCACAAGTATGGTAGTTGCAAGGATTAATCCCACTTAGTCATCCTTAAATCAATTAACAAAGGAAAGTCAAATGAGTTATATCAATCCTAGTCCATAAGTCCTAGCTTTTCACTAATTGGATTAATGAAGGCTAGAGTTAATGGCTATCAACTAGCAATCAATTGGACACTAGTGACTCAAGAAATCCTAAGTTACCTTCTCAAGCCAAGAACATAAAATTCTACTCTAACATCCTTTCAAGCATTTCATCAAACACTTGGAGGGTAATGAAAGAAAGCATTTTTATTTGTAAGAATAAAAGGAATCAACAACTAACAATTACAAAGAATTAACAAAGCAACAATCAAGGAAATCACAATTATCATGAATTACCTCAAATTGCATTATTGAAAGGAAAAATAAAAGAACAACAATCTATCCAAAACAAGATGAAGAATTACAATTATCAAAGCACAAAACTAGAAAGAGAGAGATGAGAGGATTGAGAATTGACAAAGGAAAATTGGATCAAAGCATGAATTAAATCTAGATCTAAGAAGAAAGATTAACCTAAACCTAATCCTAATCCTAATTCTAGAGAGAAGTGAGAGCTTCTCTCTCTAGAAAACTAAACTAAAACTAAAACTAGTGTGTGTGTGTGTAATTATGAGTTCTTGTGAATGAATGAATGTCAATCCCCTTCAATCCTTGGCTTTTATGTGCATTTTGGCGCCAAAGTTGGTTGCTGAAAACCTCTCCAAAATCGCCAGGCACGTGCTACATAAATGAAGTCATGTGCCATCATCGGCGCGTGCGCGCATGGTACGCGTGCGCGTCCTTGGCCCGTTTCGCAATGTGCGCGCGAGCGCCTTGTGCGCGTGCGCGTGCATGGCCTGGATCAGATCTTTGGCTTTTTGTGCTTCTCTCCACTTGCATGCTTCCTTCCTTGCTTTCCTTGATCCATGTCTAGCCTATTTCAACCTGAGATTACTAACAAACACATCAAGGCATCTTATGGAATCAAAGAGAAATTAAAATTTATCAAGATAAGGCTTAAAAAGCATGTTTTTACACTTAAGCACAATTATAGGAGAGATGACAAAACCATGCTAATTCATAGGCTAAATGTGACAAAAGGTTATCAAAATACTCTAAATTCAATACAAGAATAACCCTCAAATTGGGGTTTGTCAACCTCCCCACACTTAAACCTTAGCATGTCCTCATGCTAAAATAAGAAGGAATTAAAGGTTATGACATTTAATGAATGCAACTAAACTATATGAGTCCTATCTAAATGCAACTACCTAAAATAAATGCAGATGCTTAGTTCAAACATATCAAATTACCAAGAGGGCATGTGTAAGCACAAGGGCTAGGCAATAGGAATTAAGTCCAAACCACAATTGTATTGAATCATCAACAAGAATTTAAACTTGCAAGAATATAGATAATATAGGTGAACACATGTGATTGAACTTTTGAACCCTCACCGGATGTGTGTATCCGCTCTATTCACTCAAGTGTTTAGGGGTCAATCACTCAATTCTCTTCTAATCAAGCTTTCCAAAATTTGATTTTCTTCTGACAATCAACATTTATTCAATGCATGCATACATTCATCATGAGGTCTTTCATTTAGGTTGTAATGGGGTTAGGGTCAAGGTAGGATCATTTATGGTTAAGTGGGCTAAGGTTTGAATCTTTGATTAGCATAGACTTTCCCACCTAACTATATGATGACCTATACAAATTTAAACTACTTTAACTACCCATTCTTCACTTTTTCCTACATATTCATGCATCCTTATTTGATTCATGACACCTATGCATTGATTCCTTTTTATTGACTTCACTTTGGGGCATTTTTGTCCCCTTTTTATCATTTTCCTTCTTTTGTCTTTCTTTTTCTATTCTTTCTTCATCACTTTTTTTTTCTTTTTTTTTCATTTTTTTTCTTTATTTCTTTTTTTCTTTTGTCAAACTATATACAAGAATTTCAATGCATAAGGTCTATTTATTTGATTAATACATGAGTATGTACCCAATTCCTAAACATGAAAGTGTACTACCCCTTTTATCCCATCCAATGTTCCCAAACCTCACCAACTTCGAATAATAAACACTCTCACTAGCCTAGGCTAATCAAAGATCCAAACAAGGACTTTTATTGGTTTTTCGCCTTGGGCTTGTAATGAGCTAAATTGAGAATAAGTTGGTTAAGCATAGGCTCAAAATTGGCTAACAATGGATAGTAAAAGGTTGGCTATTTGGGTAAGTGGCTAATGAAGTAATGGCCTCAATCATATAAATGCATAAATACAAGAATAAAATGGACATATAGAATCAAGCAAATCAAGGATTACAATCATAGAAAGAGAACAATTTCACACAAGAATGGAAAATAAGTGGTTATAAAGTGTAACCACATCAATAGGCTCAAGTCTCACAAGCTTGTGTTCTCAATTCAATACATGCATCACAAAGTATGAAATTCAAGCAAGTTTTTACCGAGAATTTTCCTTCAATCAATTGGGTTGATGCCCTATATTTAAACTTCTTGGAAAATTTCAATGTTTGAATAAGCATTGTTGTGATTGAAAAATTCAAAAGTTTTTCTTAGTTCACCCTTTTCTTTTTCTCATTTAAAATCAAATTTTTCATGCAAAAAGGGTAACTAAACAATTCAAGTATAATTTCTAATCACAACCATAAACTAAAACAAAGATAAGCAAAATGTATAAAGAAAAATAAAGATCCAACTAAAAGTAGGAAATCTATCATCCATAATATCTAAAATATCCAAAAGCATCAAAATAACTAAAAATCCAGAATAAGCAATCCAAAATAAAAGTATCCCAAAGCAAACTAAAAATGCATCCAAATATATACAAAATGTGCAAAATAGGATAACTAGGCTGAAAAAGTTCACCGGTTCCCAAATAATGCTACCGGAGCCCTCCCCACACTTAGAATCAAGCATCGTCCTCGATGCTAAACCGGAGGATCAGTGGGAGGTACAACGATAGGTGCAGGCTCTGACTGTGGAACCGGCTCCTCATGAATCTCTAGCGGCTCTGTGGTGGCAGGGGAGTCCTGCTGAACCGGTGCCTCTGCAACCTCCTCCTGATGATCCTGATCATCGGAGGCCGGAGAGTCTGGAAGAGGGGGCAGCTCAAGGCCCTGTGCCACAAACATCTGATCTATCCTATCCAGGCGGCGTCGGATATGGCGCTTCTCGCGCTCTAAAAACCGGAAAAGGCGCTGGACTAGGAGATATGTAGGCTCGGGTGCTGCTGGTGGATCAGTAGATGAGGAAGGAGCTGCAGCAGTAGAGGAAGATGGGGCAGCTGTAGGGGCAGAAGGTGAAGGTGTCCCCACGGGAGCTCTGGCCCGAGATCGGCGTCTAGCAACTGGTCTCTCGTGCACCCACCCACCCGAAGGAATAGTAACCTCCTTGTCATCATCATCAGGGGGCGGTGGTCGCACATCATCATCCAACCATGGCACCTCGGCTAGGGCCGCCATACTCGTGACCAATGTAGGAAAAGGAAGTAGGCCACGAATATGCGCCCGCCACATACACTGTCTGATCAATCTAGGGAAAGAGACCTCCTTCCCCTCCATAACACACCCAATGAGTAGGAGCATCTCCATAGGAATCTCAGAAAAATGGGTGGTGGGAAGGACATAGCAGGCAAAGATCATCTGCCAAGTCTTGGCCTCCCTAGTCAAGTGAGAAAACATCATCCCTTTCGGCTTGGTATTGTTGGCATCCATAACCCAAGTAGCCTCTGGTATCCCAATAACAGTCCTGAGTGCCTCATAATCGAAGGTCATACTGTGTATGGCTAACTCAGCCTGCTGGTGGGCACACAACTCATCAGAGACATGCCTGCACTGTAATGCCTCCTCAATGGCAGTCTCAGTGATCATAATCTCCCTACCCCTCACCTGAACCGAATCTAATGTGGGACGGAAGAAGTTACAGTAGAATTCCTTCACCCAAGATACATTAATATCCCCCAAATCTCGGTCAACAAAATCAATACCCAAATCGGCGATCCGTCTGGAAATAGTACGTCTCACATCCATCGGGAGAAGTAGCCTCTTCTCAATGTTGAGCTTTGTAGTCCGATACTTAGAAAACCGGAGCTCACAGTAGAGATTAGGGAATTTTTCTGGATTGGTGGAAGGCAATAACTGATTTTCTTTGTCCACATCATTCAAAGGGTTCTTGGCATAATGCTTATATGTGGAAGGAAGAGAAGGGGTAGAGTGTTTTCTCTTTTTGGAGGTAGTGGCTATGGCTTTGCCTTTGTCAGTCATCCTGAAAATATGATAGGATATATAGGACACTTAGCATTTAACAAATAAAGCATGTTCAGGAGGCAAATAGCAAAAAAAGAGACAATCTTCGATGTTGTAATGAATATGTAAATGTGAACGAATGAACCGAGAAAGCAAATTTCTTTAAAATTGACCACTCATATTCAAAATGCAAGAAAATCATCATATTTTGGAAAGAATTGTTAAAGAGGGTTAAAGTGAGCGGAAGTTAGAAAGTTAAAGAAAGTAGTAGGTTAAAGAAAATGGATTAGTAATATGATGAGATTTATGCATAGTGAACGGGAGAGTTGTGGTTCATGTTCACAAATAAGATGCAAATCCGGGAAGTCAAAAGGTAAACGGAATGTTGCCCAAAATTGAATTAAAGACCAAAATAAAACCAATTTTCTTGAAAATCGGGCAGCATTCCGGCTTAAAACAGGACGTTCCCGAATAGCAAATGATTACAGTTAGCATAGCAAACAACATCAAATAGTACAGCACCACTAAAATGGGATTCAGGCAGCAAGAAGGACACAAAAATAGTCCAAAAGCAACATGCAACATCCACATAGCAAACAGCAAATGAAGCACGAACGGGGCACTTATCAGGCCTAGAATCCTCTATCCAGCCCTAGCTACCTAACCGCAGATATATCTATCTAACCTAACATGTAAAATATGAATTCAACTAACTAACATGTAATTGAACTAACTAATATACATGAGCAACAAAAGAAAACAGAGAAAATGCATAAGCGGAGCAGGAACCTGGGAGTAGAGAACTCAGTAATGGAAAGGAGAATGGGGAAGAAATAAGGCTAAGCAAGTACTGCGCCGCCGTGAACGGTGGCCGGAAAGTCGAGCAGCGGCGGTGGATGGTGGTTCTGCCCCGGGAAAAGGGGAGAGGGAAGTGGATGAGAGAGAGCGAGTGAGCAAGGACGGGGCGAGAGAGAGAGATGGATGGACTGCCGGCGGTGAAGACTGGGTGGCGGCATAAACTGCCGGAGTTGGGACGGCGGTGAGCGGGGCGACAGAGGGAAGGAGAGGGGGGTGAGTGGAGGAAGAAAGAGAGAATGGGAATAGGCGGTGGTGAGTTGAGAGGGTGTTTGCGTTGGCCGGAGGTGAGGCCGGAGGGATGAGATGGTGGTGGTTATGGGGTTAGGAGGTTGAGAGGAGGAAGAAGATGGTGATGGGTGATAGTGTGCGCGACTGCGCAGTGCGCATCGCGTATTAGGGTTATCCTAATTTTAAATCGACGCGAGCGCGCACCTTGCGCGTCCGCGTCCCTTGATGGAACTTGGAACCTACGCGTGCGCGTACATTGCGCTCACGCGTGGATGAGAAATATGGAAAGGGACGCGTGCGCGTACAGAGTGCGCACGCGTGCATGAGGTTGGGCTAGAGGCATAGAGTTGGCCCAAAGCAGGCCTAACTCTCTGGAGAATGGCCCGGAAGTTGCGCATTCAGATCGGCGCGCATGCGGCACGCACGCGTCCGCGTACATTGTTGAGGTTTGAATCGGCGCGTTGGCGCGATGTGCGCGCTCGCGCAAATCGAGTTGGGCCTGAGGCTTGGAGTGGGCTCGAGGCACGCCCAACTCTCGGGTCTGTGGCCTAGATTGGTGGCAGCACTCACGGACGCGCGCGCGGCAGGGACGCGTCCGCGTACATTGCTAAGGTATGAGATGGCGCGTTGGCGCGATGTGCGCGCCCGCGCAGGTTGAGTTGAGCCTGGGGCCTAAAGCTAGCCCAGAGCCGGCTCAACTCTCTGGAGTTTGGCTCAAAGACCTGCAGCAGCGAATCGGCGCGGACGCGGCATGTGCGCGTCCGCGTGCATGTTTATGTTCTTAAAAACGGCGCGCACGCACATTGTGCGCGTCCGCGTGGGTCGAGCTGGGCTGGAGGCGTGATATTTGCCCAAGGGAGGCCCAACTCTCGGGTGTTTGGCTCGTGGTGCATCCACATAGGGACGCGTGCGCGTACATGGTGCGCTCGCGTCTATTCCCGCCCCTTTTTTTTTTTATCAGAGACAAATTTCTGGTGCTCCCCTTTGTGTTCACAACTCTTGTTCACTCTTCTATCATACAATTCACAAAAAAATGCAATTTTGATATTATTCATCTACTACTAAACACAACATGCATATGACTAGGCTAACAATTAAATCGTACAAACAAATTTATATGAAACATCTACCTACAATGGTAACTCAAATCACTTATTAAGTAAATGTAAAAGATTGGAAAGAGTTTACCATGGTGGGGTGTCTCCCACCTAGCACTTTTAGTTTAAGTCCTTAAGTTGGACATTTGAGAAGCTCTTTGTCATGGTGGCTTATGTTTGTATTCATCCTTGAATCTCCAAGGATCCATGCTCCTCAATTGGTTGACAGAATTTCCAACCATTTTTATTGAGCTTGGGCAGATTTCTACCCAAAATACGAGTCCCCATATTTGGTCTTCACATATCGAACCGGGATCCCATATCTTATTCTCGCATCCATCCGTTAGTTGAGTTCCATGATTTTGTCGGATGGGTAGTTGACATAAATGTGGTGGACACATGGAATTCTCTTGACTCCAACAATGCTTTCTTCTAGATCCATACAGGGTGAACCTTGTCCCAACATCATCCCTATACCTTGAGACCTTGACCTTAATGAGCTTAATACCTACCTTCCAACCACTACTCAACTCATTCTTACTTTTAATTCCACAAAAAGTTCTAAGTTGACCATCATTTTCAATCAAACCATATTCAAGTGAGAAATTAAAGCTTAGAGATAGAGATTTTACCCACTTAAATGTTGTGTTTGATGGTAGCTTGGGAAGGAAGATTTCCCCACACTTAGACGATGCAAGATCTACCTCTTTGTGCTCATCTTTGGTTGTTTCCACCTCTTCGCAAGCTTCTTTGAATTCAACCTTTTCCCTTTTGTCACATGGTGTGGTGTTGACATATTGTGTCATGGGAGGTGATTCAACTTTAGATAGGAATTCATCGATGAATGAATTCATCTCTTGATCAACCTCGTCGTATTCTTCAATTTCAATGTACACCATGTCATTTTTGTTTTCCGCGGGAGGTTGTACACACTCTTCCATAGCTCCAACTTCATGTCCAATGGGAGAGGATTCGATTGTAGATAGGAATTCATCCATGATTGAATCCATGTCTTGATAAGCTTCTTCCAAGTCTTCAATGACGGTATGCCCTGGAGGTTGCGCACCCTCCTCAACATCAGTTTCAAACTTCTTGGAAAAATGCTCTATGATGCTACATTCCCATGGACTTTCAACATCTCCTAGGTCTTCAACCACTTCTTCCTTTTCTTCAATGATCATAGGCTCTTCCAATTGTTCCAACACGAAATAGTATCCTCCATCCCCCACCGAATCTTCCAATTTCTCCTTCATGCTTTGTTCTTCTTTTGACTTGTCACATGGGATCATGGGAGTACCTTGAGCATTCAAACATCGGTAGGCTAAGGTGGACACTACCTTGGTCAAGTTGGTCACAAACTCAAGTGTATCCCGTTTCATGGCTTCTTGTCCTTGAAGTAATAAAGTGAGAGGATCATCTATTGGGGCTTGGGGTGGATAGGAAGGTTCATTACTTTGGAGAGAGGGTTCACAATAGGAAGGTGGTTCCTCTTGGTAGGGTTGTGGAGATTGTGTGTATTGAGGTGGTTCTTGGTAGTAATCTTGATATGCTTGTGGTGGTTCTAAAGGTTCGTGCTCATAATGGTCATAAAAATATGGTATGGATGATCGGTCATATGATGGATATGGATCATAGGAAGGTGCTAAACATGGAGAGGCTTGTGAGAATGGTTGTGGTCCATGTTGAGGATATGGTTCATAGGCGTATGGTGGTGGCTCTTGAAAATCACAAGGCGGTTCACCATAGCCATTGAATTGGTATGCATCATAGGATGACTCTTCTTCATAGTGCATTGGTGGAGGTTGTTGCCATGAGGATTGATCATATGCATATGGCTCCTCCCACCTTTGATTATCCCATCCTTGATATGCATCCTCATTGAAGCTCCCATTACCTACAACACAATTAGAACCAAGCTCATAGCCAAAGTGAGAATTCATGGTGGAAAGGGAAAATAAAATTCTACTCTAGCAAATGAAGCAAAAAGCAAGATATTTACACTATTCACATATGTACAACAACCAATAACATAACACCATTGCAAATCCCCGGCAACGGCGCCATTTTGACGATTGGATTTTTGACGGTTTAGAATTTCACTAATGAAATCTCGTTGTAAAGTATAGTTTCTAAACCAAGCAATAATCCTTTCATACAAAAATTTGTTTGTCACAAGTACAAACCCCTAAAATCTATAAACCGAAGTATTTAAACCTCGGGTCGTTCTCCCTAGGATTTACAATAAAGTGTTTTGTTATTGGTTGTGAGTTATATTTGGGGTTTTAGAGGAGAAACATGAATAGTAAATGGTAAGAAAACTTTATTAACAAAATGGTCTTGGCAAGATTTGGTTGTCAAGGGTCTTCATCATTATCACTAGCCACAAGTATGGTAGTTGCAAGGATTAATCCCACTTAGTCATCCTTAAATCAATTAACAAAGGAAAGTCAAATGAGTTATATCAATCCTAGTCCATAAGTCCTAGCTTTTCACTAATTGGATTAATGAAGGCTAGAGTTAATGGCTATCAACTAGCAATCAATTGGACACTAGTGACTCAAGAAATCCTAAGTTACCTTCTCAAGCCAAGAACATAAAATTCTACTCTAACATCCTTTCAAGCATTTCATCAAACACTTGGAGGGTAATGAAAGAAAGCATTTTTATTTGTAAGAATAAAAGGAATCAACAACTAACAATTACAAAGAATTAACAAAGCAACAATCAAGGAAATCACAATTATCATGAATTACCTCAAATTGCATTATTGAAAGGAAAAAAAAAAGAACAACAATCTATCCAAAACAAGATGAAGAATTACAATTATCAAAGCACAAAACTAGAAAGAGAGAGATGAGAGGATTGAGAATTGACAAAGGAAAATTGGATCAAAGCATGAATTAAATCTAGATCTAAGAAGAAAGATTAACCTAAACCTAATCCTAATCCTAATTCTAGAGAGAAGTGAGAGCTTCTCTCTCTAGAAAACTAAACTAAAACTAAAACTAGTGTGTGTGTGTGTAATTATGAGTTCTTGTGAATGAATGAATGTCAATCCCCTTCAATCCTTGGCTTTTATGTGCATTTTGGCGCCAAAGTTGGTTGCTGAAAACCTCTCCAAAATCGCCAGGCACGTGCTACATAAATGAAGTCATGTGCCATCATCGGCGCGTGCGCGCATGGTACGCGTGCGCGTCCTTGGCCCGTTTCGCAATGTGCGCGCGAGCGCCTTGTGCGTGTGCGCGTGCATGGCCTGGATCAGATCTTTGGCTTTTTGTGCTTCTCTCCACTTGCATGCTTCCTTCCTTGCTTCCCTTGATCCATGTCTAGCCTATTTCAACCTGAGATTACTAACAAACACATCAAGGCATCTTATGGAATCAAAGAGAAATTAAAATTTATCAAGATAAGGCTTAAAAAGCATGTTTTTACACTTAAGCACAATTATGGGAGAGATGACAAAACCATGCTAATTCATAGGCTAAATGTGACAAAAGGTTATCAAAATACTCTAAATTCAATACAAGAATAACCCTCAAATTGGGGTTTGTCACTGTCTTGGTGCAAGCACCTTCTAATGTGCATGGTATCATAAAGCTTCCTGGATCTTGAAGCTTTTCTGGTAAGCTTTTCAGAATGACTGCACTGCATTCTTCGGTGAGAAATACTTTTTCAGTTTCTCTCCAATCCTTCTTATGACTTAAGATCTCTTTCATGAACTTAGCATAAGAAGGTATTTGCTCAAGTGCCTCTGCAAACGGAATCTTTATTTCAAGAGTCCTTAGATAGTCTGCAAAGCGGGCAAATTGCTTATCCTGTTCCGCTTGGCGGAGTTTCTGAGGATAAGGCATCTTGGCTTTATATTCTTCAACCTTAGTTGCTGTAGGTTTATTCCTTACAGAAGTGGTTGAAGAAGCCTTTTTAGAGGGATTACTGTCAGCACTCTCAGGTGTCTGATCCTCCCTTGACGTTTGAACGCCAGGATTGGGTGAAGATTGGGCGTTTAATGCCAACTTCTCTCCCTTTTTTGGCGTTTGAACGCCAGAACTGGGCAGGGAATGGGCGTTTAACGCCAGCTTTCCCCCCTTTTCTGGCGTTTGAACGCCAAAAGTATTCCTCTCTGGGCTCTTTCTGTCCTCAGAGGGATTTTGGACAGTGGTTTGGTTATCCTCTGTCAATTGTTCCTTATTTGGCTTTTTGCTACTTTGAGCAGTGTTATTCAATGTCTTCCCACTCCTCAGTTGAACTGCTTGACATTCTTCTGTTATTTGTTTAGATATCTGCTGTTTTGCCTGATTCAACTGCAGTTCTATGTTCTTATTAGCAATTTTAGTTTCATGGAGCATCTCTTTAAATTCTGCTAACTGTTTTGTCATCAGGTGTAGTTGTTGATTAAGCTCCATCATCTGTTCTTGAGGATTAGGATCAGTGGCTACTGCCATGACTTCCTCTTTTGGAGAGAACTCATTGCTAGAGTACAAATATTGATTTCTAGCAACAGTGTCTATAAGCTCTTGAGCCTCTTCAATTGTCTTCCTCATGTGTATAGATCCATCTGCTGAGTGGTCTAAAGACATCTGAGCTTTTTCTGTAAGCCCATAGTAGAAAATGTCTAACTGTACCCACTCTGAAAACATTTCAGAGGGACATTTTCTTAGCATACCTCTATACCTCTCCCAGGCATTATAAAGGGATTCATTATCCTCTTGTTTAAAGCCTTGGATGTCCAGCCTTAGCTGTGTCATCCTTTTTGGAGGGTAAAATTAATTCAGGAATTTGTCTGATAACTGTTTCCATGTCTTTATGCTCGCTGTAGGTTGGTTATTCAACCACCTCTTAGCTTGATCTTTTACAGCAAATGGAAACAGTAATAGTCTGTAGACATCCTGATCCACCTCTTTATCACGTACTGTGTCAGCAATTTGTATGAACTGTGCCAGAAACTCAGTAGGTTCTTCCTGTGGAAGACTGGAATACTGGCAATTTTGCTGCACCATGATAATGAGTTGAGGATTTAGCTAAAAGCTGCTTATTTTGATGGGAGGTATACAGATGCTACTCCCATATGCAGCTGTAATGGGGTT
Organism: Arachis hypogaea; assembly: GCF_003086295.3. NCBI lineage: Eukaryota > Viridiplantae > Streptophyta > Magnoliopsida > Fabales > Fabaceae > Arachis > Arachis hypogaea. The sequence goes on along the minus strand of NC_092037.1, from coordinate 51,444,366 downwards.
AGCATATGATCCCAGAGTCCTTCTGGACTGCTCAATTCCACTTGAGTCCATGATGGAGAAAGGGAATATGATATGAATTCACAAGTAAAATATAATTTTTTTTTGAATTGACCGAAAAAAATAAAATAAAATAAAAGGAAAACAAAATAAATTTTTGAAAACTAAAAGAAAATAAGATTAAAGTAAATTGAAAACTAAATCAATTAATTAGTTAAAAAGATTTTTGGAATTAGCAATAGAAAAGATATGATTGAAAATTATTTTGAAAGAGATTTGATTTTTGAAATTAGGAAAGAGAAAAACAACAAAATGACACCAAACTTAAAATTTTTAGAAAATCAAACACAAATTTTCGAAAATTTTAAAGGTAAAACACAAAGAAGACACCAAACTTAGAATTTTTGAAGAACAAGAAAGGACTGAGAACATGCAAATTCGAAAAAAAATTAAAAAGAAAACAAAAGCATGCAATTGACACCAAACTTAAAATATGAAACTAGACTCAAATAAAAGACTCTAAACCAACAAAAATAAAACAGTCCTAATCTAAGCAACAAGATAAGCCGTCAGTTGTCCAAACTCGAACAATCCCCGGCAACGGCTCCAAAAACTTGGTGCACGAAATTGCAATCACACTTTGCAATTCCGCAGAACTAACCAGCAAGTGCACTGGGTCATCCAAGTAATACCTTACGTGAGTAAGGGTCGATCCCACGGAGATTGTCGGCTTGAAGCAAGCTATGGTTATCTTGTAACTCTTAGTCAGGATATCAATAATTATCAGGGTTGATTGCGAAAAGTAAAAGAACATGAAATAAGTACTTGTTTTGCAGTAATGGAGAACAGGTTGAGGTTTTGGAGATGCTCTATCTTCTGAATCTCTGCTTTCCTACTGTCTTCTTCTTCAAGCACGCAAGGCTCCTTCCATGGCAAGCTGTATGTAGGGTTTCACCGTTGTCAATGGCTACCTCCCATCCTCTCAGTGAAAATGTTCAACGCACCCTGTCACGGCACGGCTATTCATCTGTCGGTTCTCAATCAGGTTGGAATAGAATCCAGTGATTCTTTTGCGTCTGTCACTAACGCCCAGCCTTCAGGAGTTTGAAGCGCGTCACAGTCATTCAATCATTGAATCCTACTCAAAATACCACAGACAAGGTTTAGACCTTCCGGATTCTCTTGAATGCCGCCATCAATTCTAGCTTATACCACGAAGATTCCGGTTAAAGAATCCAAGAGATATCTACTCAATCTAAGGTAGAACGGAGGTGGTTGTCAGGCACACGTTCATAGGTGAGAATGATGATGAGTGTCACGGATCATCACATTCATCAAGTTTAGGAACAAGTGATATCTTAGAATAAAAGCAAGCGTGATTGAATGAAAAACAGTAGTAATTACATTAATCCATCAAGACACAGCAGAGCTCCTCACCCCCAACCATGGGGTTTAGAGACTCATGCCGTAGGAAGTACACAAAGAAATGTGTAAGGTGTCATGAGGTACCGATACAATGTCAAAAGATCCTATTAATAGTGAACTAGTAACCTAGGGTATACAGAAATGAGTAAATGACGTAAAAATCCACTTCTGGGTCCACTTAGTGTGTTCTTGGGCTGAGCATTGAAGCTTTCATGTGTAGAGACTTTTTCTGGAGTTAAACGCCAGCTTTCATGCTAGTTTGGGCGTTTAACTCCAATTTTTATGCCAGTTCCAGCGTTAAACGCTGGGAATTCTGAAGCTGATTTGCAACGCCAGTTTGGGCCATCAAATCTCGGGCAAAGTATGAACTATTATATATTTCTGGAAAGCCCAGGATGTCTACTTTCCAACGCCGTTGAGAGCGCGCCAATTGGGCTTCTGTAGCTCCAGAAAATCTACTTCGAGTGTAGGGAGGTCAGAATCCAACAGCATATGCAGTCCTTTTCAGCCTCTGACTCAGATTTTTGCTCAGGACCCTCAATTTCAGCCAGAAAATACCTGAAATCACAGAAAAACACACAAACTCATAGTAAAGTCCAAAAAAGTGAATTTTAACTAAAAACTAATAAAAGTATACTAAAAACTAACTAAAATATACTAAAAACATACTGAAAACAATGCCAAAAAGCGTATAAATTATCCGCTCATCACCTTGCCAAGAGATTTTCTAATTATTAATTTGTTTTTCTTATCAATTAAATTATTTGTTCAAACCTTTTCAAAACCCCAAAATATACCTTTGGATAAACAATAAGAAATCATACTTCCTTGCAATTCCTTCAGAAGACGACCCGAGGTTTAAATACTTCGGTTATCAATTCCAAAGGGGTTTGTTAATTGTGACAACCAAAACTTTTGTAAGAAAGGTTGATTGCTTGGTTTAGAAACTATACTTGCAAAGAGAATTTATTATAAATTCTAAACCAACAATCTTCAGTTCTTCAAAATGGCGCCGTTGTCGGGGAATTGCAAATGTGTGCCTTATTATTGGTTATTGTAAATTTTTTAAAAAAAATTCAGATTTTAAAATTTTTATCTTATCTTATCTTATTTTTCAAAATTCAAATCTTTTTTCAGAAATTATATCTTTTTCAAAATCTTATCTTATCTTTTTTTTAAATCATATCTTTTCCAAAATATTTTTTTGTTAGTTTTTGTTTTTATTTTCTCCTACTACTATGAACTCTCACCCCTCTGGCTTCAAGTTTGATTCCAATGTTGTTGTTAGGAATGGGAACTATAATGAGAACAGGCATCAAGGTTGGAAGAATCAAAGATGGGAGGAGCCACAAGAATTTGATCAACCCTCATGGCAACAACCGCCTCCAAGGCACTATCAACAACCATTCTGTGATGCATACCAAGATAACGGCTTTGGTGAGCACTCTTTTGATTATCAACAACCACCACCATACGCCTATAAACTTCCTCCTCAACATAGCTTTAGACTACCATACTCACAAGCCCCTTTTCTGCCATTCACGTCCATATGACCCTAACCCATATCCACCATACCAACCACCATATGAACCGTATGAACCATATATAGAACCATCCCAATTCCACCCCAATCACTCCCAAGAACCACCACCTCAATATACACCATCTCCATATCCATCAATCCAAGAGCACTATGATCCTACTTTTGATAGCCGAACGCAACAAGAATCAAGGGATCGTCTCAAGGAAACAGTGAAAAAATTTTATGCAACTCTTCGCCAACTGAATCAAGCGATAAATCGATTACCTTCCCGATGTTCGGACATTCAAGGAACCCCCATGGCTTCATATGGAGAATCTACTAAAGAACGTGGCGTGAATGAGAAGTTAGAAACTCTGGTGGACAGTGAGCAGCACGATTTTGTATTGGAACAATTGGAAGAAGCTACATCTGCCATTGAAGAAGAAGAAGTGGTTGAAGGCTTAGGAGATGCAGAACCTCCATGGGAAACTCAAGTCACAGAGCCTCCTTCAAAGATGTTTGAAATTGATATTGAGGAGGGTGTACAACCTCCAAGGCATATCATGGTTGAAGACTTTGAAGGGGACGATCAAGAGATGGATTCAATCATTGATGAATTCTTATCTAAATTTGAATCCTCTCCTATTGGACTTGACATGGAGATTAAAGAAGAAGAGGCACAACCTCCCATGCCCTTGGTGAGCAATGAAGAAGAGATTAAATTGGAAGAAAGCTACTAAGAGGAAGAGGTTGATAATAAAGAAGCTTGCAAAGAGGTGGTAGTTGTCAAAGAAGAACACAAAGGAGTGGAGCTTGCAAGTTCATTAGAAACACCTCCCCCTAAGTTGCCATCATCCTTCACAACATTCAAGTGGTAAAATTCATATCCCTTAGCTTTCTAATTCCACTTGAATATGGGCTACTGGAGACGAATGGTCAACTTAGAGCTCTTTGTGGCATTAAGAGTAAGAGGAAGATGGTCAGTGGTAAGAATTGTCCTGCAAGGTTCATTACGGTTGGAAGCTTTGAGTTTAAACGTAAAGGTTGGTGTAGAGCTCAGTTGAATGGTTCTAGGAAGTTATTTGGCAGCTCCCCTGAGGATTCTAGAAAGTTATTTGACAGCTCCTCTGAGGATTCGGATTGCTTGCTACCCGTATGGAATCATCAGGATCCACTTGAAGACGGGTGTAAAAGCAAGGTGTGGGACGCCGAAATTCATTCCAACAGTCATCACTCTTGGGGCCTTGTCACTTGCTTTAACTTACTTGAAGGCTTTCTGTGCCTAGTTTGGGATCCCAGAGGCTGTGGGAATTCCAAACATTGGTGGAGATTCTTTGATGAATACAAGCACAAGCCATCATAACAAGGAGCTCGCCAAATGTCCAACTTAAGGACTATAACTAAAAGTGCTGGGTGGGAGACAACCCACCATGGTATGATCGTTCCCTTTCCCTTTTACTCTGTTTTTGAGTTTTGATTGAACCTGGAATTTTGCATAACATTCATTGCATACTGCATACTGCATAAAAAAATTGCACGCGACGCGACAGCGTCATCGACGCATCCGCATCATAGGTGCGTTGGGAAGAAAATAAATTGAACAGAGAGTCACGCGAAAGTGTGGATGGAGGCGTGCCTTTGGCACAACTTGATCCACGCGACCACGTCCTGACGCGTCCGCGTCAAGTGGGCAAAATGCCTCCCACGCGTCCGCGTCACCCACGCGAATGCATGCCTCAAAATCGATGTAAAAAGGGGTGTATGGCCAAACGTTGAGCTAGAATTGGGCTGGTCTCGTGCTAGAAGCACAAGCCCTGCCACACGTACGCGTGCCCCATGCGTCCGCGCCATTTTCAAAAATGGCCATACACGCGATCGCGTCCCCCACGCGACCGCGTCACCCTAAAATTAGGCAATATGAATTTCAAACAGAGAGTTGTGCGACCGCGAGGCTGCCCTCACGCGAAAGGCACAAATCGATCCACGCAACCGCGTGGATGACGCGTTCGCGTCATTTCATAGAAGCTCTATCTGCGCGAATGCGTCACTCACGCGTCCGTGTCACAAGCGGCGCACAGCTTATCCAGAGCAGCCAATTATCTTATCTTTTCTTCCCCATATCTAAATCTCTTCTTTCCCTTCTTATTTCTTTCTTCCTCCTTTCTTACTTTCTTTTTCTTTTCTATTGGTGTTAAAATTCTCTTTTTCAACTATTGCATCTTTTCTTGAATTATTCTGGTGCTTCATGACTTGTTTTATTCTGATTGGGTATTATTTTTAAGTCAATACTAATTTTTATAATACTGATATTCCTCTTGCATTGATATGCACTTACACTGTCTTTCATTGCCCACACTCTTCCCCATTGTTGCAAATTTTTGCACTCTTGATTTGCCATGTGCTTGTACTGCTTTCTCACTTGCATGTTGTAGCTACCGTGTAATTGAGACCATCATTATTTGGCATTAACACCCATATTTTATTTGTTTTTTTATCTTTATTTCTGGGTTACTTTTTTCCCCTTTTTCTTTCAGGATGGCCACCTGGAAGAGAACTGGAAGACGTTTACAAGGAGAGACAAACAAGTCAATCTGCACAATCTATAGAGAGAGGCATCAGTTGAAGCAACCCCCATCCACTTGCACATCTTAGTATGCACCGAGAACGGTGCAATCTTTAAGTGTGGGGAGGTTGATACCGATCTCCATGGACTAGTTACTCTTTTATCTCAACACCGATGGTTTATTTTCCTTGTTAGTTGTTGCATTTGTATGTTTCTTTGATTTTGTGCATATTTTACCACTTGGTTGAAGTAACATTTTCTTTTTCAAGAAATTTTTTTATAGTATTTCACTAATTTAAATTAAAAACTTTTTGAAAAAACTTGTTTGAAGAAATATTATTTTGGAACATGGTTTAGAGCTCGAACACATAAAACCAGTGAGATTTTGAGCCTATTTGATTGGTTGCATCTTATCAACCAATATTTTATTTTTGGTGTGTGTTTTTCTCTCTAAAATTATTATCTTTGTCTTGCTTGATCCTATATTTCTATTGTTTAATGTATGCATACACTTATATAATTGAGGCCTTATTTCACTAAGCTTACATACCCATATGGCCTTACCCTTTTATTATCATTTGCAAACCAATGTTGAGCCTATTATAGCCTTTTGTTCTTTACTTTAGCTCATCACTAACTCTAAGCGGAAAACAATAATGTCCTTAATTTGAATCCTTGATTAGCTTAGACTAGTGAAAGTGCTCATGAATTAAGTGTGGGGAAAGTGGGTTTGGAAACGTTTGGTTTGGGAATTGAGTATATTAGACTTTGTGTGAAAATGTGAAAATGTTAAGAACATATTTATGCATTCAATACCTTAATCATATGCATTGAAGAAAAAAATTATTAAGAAAAAGAAAAAAAGAAAAAAAAAGAAAAAGAGCAGAAAAATAAAAAGGGGACAAAATCCCCCAAAGTAAATGGTGATAGCAATGCACATGTACTGTACTCAAAACTTGGAATGCATAAATATGTAGTAAACGCAGTTATTAGGTAGTTAATGATTTTATATTATGATTACATGGATTGTCCTAAGTTAGGTGGAAAGTTTAAGTTAATTAAGGATTCAGATTTTAGTCCACTTGGCCAAATTCAATCCCACCTTGACCCTAACCCCGTTACAACCCTTAAAAGACCTCTTGATTTGTGTATTGGTGCATTAAATTTTTGTTGATTGTTAGATGAAGAGCAAGCTATAGAGAGCAAGATTAGTAGAGAATTAAGAGAATTGACCCTAGACACTTGAGAGTTAGAATGATATACACTACCAGTAAGGGTTCAGTGCTTAATTCTATGTTCCCTGCTTTCATGAGCTATCTTCTTCTTGCAAGTTATCTGTACTTTATTTTGTGATTTGAATTAGTGAAATCCAGCTCATATTTATTCTTGAAAGATTTATTTACTTTTTCACCAAGTAGGTAGAAGCATTTTAGCATGTAGTTGCATTCACATTCATAGGTTGCATTCCATGAGTCTTGCCTTTCCCTACTCATTTATTTAGTCTCCTTGAGTTTAGCATGAGGACATGCTAATGTTTAAGTGTGGGGAGGTTGATAAACCACTATTTTATGGTTTATATTGTGTTTTATTGAGTGATTTTATCAAGCTTTTCGCCTACTTATTCATATGATTTGCATGTATTTACAATTCCTTCCTAAAAATATCCTATGATTAATAACTTGCTTCCTAAGGACCTTTTAGTTGTATATTTTTATCTTCCTTCATACCATTCGATGTCGTGATCTGTATGTTAAGTGTTTCAGGCTTCATAGGGCAGGAATGGCATAAGGAATGAAGAGGAAGCATGTAAAAATGGAAGGAACACAAGGAATTGAGGAGATGACCAGCAAGAAGTCACGCGGTAGCATGGCTCACGCGACCGCACGAAATAGAAGGAATTACCGTGACGCGCTCGCGTGCCTGACGCAACCGCGTGGATTGGAAGCTGCACGAACGACGCAAAAGCGTGGACGACGCGCACACGTGGTACGAGAAATGCTGAGTGACGCGAACGCATAGACGACGCGGACGCGTGACATGCGCGATCTGCAGAATTACAGAAGTCACTGGCACAGATTTCAGGCTGCGTTTTAACCCAGTTTTCGGCCCAGAAACACAGATTAAAGTCAGAGAACATACAGAGACTCAGGACATCAATTCATGACTCATAATTCACTTTTCATAATTTAGATGTAGTTTTTAGAGAGAGAAGTTCTCTCCTCTCTCTTAGGATTAGGATTAGGATTTTTATTAGGATTAGGAATATTTCTTCTTCATCTCAAGTTCAATGTTCTTCTATTTATTTTCTCTTTTATTTGTTTAATGACATTCATGTTATGATTTTCTTAATACAATTTGAGGTATCTCAGACTCATGATTGCTTCTTTTTATTTATATAAATAATTTAGATTTTCCCCTTTTGGCTTTGGTTAGGTAATTGGTAACACTTGAGTTGTCAAACTCACCAGTGATTGAAATGGGCAGATTCTAATTGATCTAGATCGCTCTAAAGCTAGTCCTCTCACAGGGATTGACTAGGACTTGAGGATCAAGCTAATTAGTCCACTTGACCTTCCTTTGTTTAATAAAGGATAACTAAGTAGGATTAAAACCCAATTCTCATCACACCTGATAAGGGTAACTAGGATAGGAATTCCAATTCTAATACCTTGCTGGTGGACGAAATTGTGATCATTAACAATGGCTCCAAAGACTTGGTGCTCTCAAACATGAATCACACTTTGTCACAACTCCGCACAACTAACCAGCAAGTGTACTGGGTCGTCCAAGTAATACCTTATGTGAGTAAGGGTCGATCCCACATAGATTGTTGGTATGAAGCAAGCTATGGTCATCTTGTAAATCTCAGTCAGGAGGATTCAACTATATTAAGAGATAATTGGATTTTCGAATAATAATAATAAATTTAAACAGAAAATAAAGATAGAGTTACTCATGTAATTCAATGATGGGAATTTCAGATAAGTGTATGGAGGTGCTGTGTTCCTTCCGAATCTCTGCTTTCCTACTGCTTTTATCCAATCTTTCTTAATCCTTTTCATGGCAAGCTGTATGTAGGGTATCACCGTTGTCAATGGCTACATCCCATCCTCTCAGTGAAAATGGTCCAAATTCTCTGTCACAGCACGGCTAATCATCTGTCGGTTCTCGATCATGTTGGAATAGAATCCCTTGATTCTTTTGCGTTTGTCATCACGCCCAGCAATCGCGAGTTTGAAGCTCGTCACAGTCATTCAATCCCGGAATCCTACTCGGAATACCACAGACAAGGTTAGACTTTCTGGATTCCCATGAATGTCGCCATCAATTCTAGCTTATACCACGAAGATTCGGATTAAGGAATCCAAGAGATATGCGTCCGGTCTAAGGTAGAACAGAAGTGGTTGTCAGTCACGCGTTCATAAATGAGAATGATGATGAGTTTCACAGATCATCACATTCATCATGTTGAAGTGCAACGAATATCTTAGAATAAGACTAAGTCGAATTGAATAGAAAAAATTAGTACTTGCATTAAAACTCGAGGTACAGCAGAGCTCCACACCCTTTATCTATGGTGTATAGAAACTCCACCGTTGAAAATACATAAGTGATGAAGGTCCCAAATGGCCAGTCCCCAAAACGTGATCAATAGTCTCCTAAGATGAATAATAAAATAAAACTGAGACCAAAGATGTCTAATACAATAGTAAAATGTCCTATTTATACTAGACTAGCTACTAGGGTTTACAGAAGTAAGTAATTGATGCAGAAATCCACTTCCGGGGCCCACTTGGTGTGTGCTTGGGCTGAGCTTGATCTTTACACGAGCTGAGGCTTATCTTGGAGTTGAACGCCAAGTTGTAATGTGTTTTGGGCGTTCAACTCTGGTTCGTGACGTGTTTCTGGCATTTGACTCGAGGATGCAGCATGGAACTGGTGTTGAGCGCCAGTTTACGTCGTCTAATTACATATAAAGTATGGAGTATTATATATTTCTGGAAATTTCTAGATGTCTACTTTCCAATGCCGTTGAGAGCGCGCCATTTGGAGTTTTGTAGCTCCAGAAAATCCATTTTGAGTGCAGAGAGGTCAGATTCCAACAGCATCAGCAGTCCTTTGTCAGCCTCCTATCAGAGTTTTGCTTAGGTCCCTCAATTTCAGCCAAAAAATACCTGAAATCACAGAAAAACACACAAACTCATAGTAAAGTCCAGAAATTTGAATTTAGCATAAAAACTAATGAAAACATCCCTAAAAGTAACTAGATCATACTAAAAACTACCTAAAAATAATGCCAAAAAGCGTATCAATTATCCGCTCATCACAACACCAAACTTAAATTGTTGCTTGTCCCCAAGAAACTGAAAATCAATTAGGATAAAAAGAAGAGAATATACTATAGATTCTAAAATATCAATGAATATTAATTCTAATTAGATGAGCGGGACTTGTAGCTTTTTGCTTCTGAACAGTTTTGGCATCTCACTTTCTCCTTTGAAGTTTAGAATGATTGGCATCTATAGGAACTTAGAATTTCAGATAGTGTTATTGATTCTCCTTGTTAAGTTTGTTGATTCTTGAACACAGCTACTATTATGAGTCTTGGTCGTGGCCCTAAGTATTTTGTTTTCCAGTATTACCACCGGATACATAAATGCCACAGACACATGACTGGGTGAACCTTTTCAGATTGTGACTCAGCTTTGCTAAAGTCCCCAGTTAGAGGTGTCCAGAGCTCTTAAGCACACTCTTTTTGCTTTGGATCATGACTTTAACCACTCAGTCTGAAGCTTTTCACTTGGACCTGCATGCCATAAGCACATTGTTAGGGACAGCTTGATTTAGCCGCTTAGGCCTGGATTTTATTTTCTTGGGCCCTCCTATCCATTGATGCTCAAAGCCTTGGATCCTTTTTACCCTTGCCTTTTAGTTTTAAGGGCTATTGGCTTTTTCTGCTTGCTTTTTCTTTTTCTAAATTTTTTTTCGCCACTTTTTTTTCGCAAGCTTTTGCTATTCACTGCTTTTTCTTGCTTCAAGAATCAATTTTATGATTTTTCAGATCATCAATAACATTTTTCTTTTTCATCATTCTTTTAAGAGCCAACAATTTTAACATTCATAAACAACAAGATAAAAAATATGCACTGTTTAAGCATTCATTCAGAAAACAAAAAGTATTGTCACCACATCAATATAATTAAACTGAATTCAAGGACAATTTTCGAAATTTATGTACTTTTTATTCTTTTGAATTAAAAACATTTTTCATTTAAGAGAGGTGAAGGATTTATGGAATTTATTCATAGCTTTAAGACATAGTTACTACATACTAATGATCATGAAGTAGAGACATAAAACATAGATAAAAACGAAAAAAACAGAAAAAAATAAGAACAAGGAATGAATCCACCTTAGTGGCATCTTCTTCTTGAAGGACCAATGATGTCCTTAAACTCTTCTATGTCCCTTCCTTGCCTTTGTTGCTCCTCTCTCATTGCTATTTGATCTTCTCTAATTTCATGGAGAATGATGGAGTGCTCTTGATGTTCCACCCTTAATTGATCCACATTGTTACTCAAATCTTCTAAGGAAGTGTTGAGTTGTTCCCAATAGTTGTTGGGAGGAAAGTGCATCTCTTGAGGCATCTCCGGGATTTATTGGTGATGAGCTTCCTCATGCGTCTCTTGGGTTCCATGAGTGGGCTCTCTTGTTTGCTCCATCCTTTTCTTAGTGATGGGCTTGTCCTCCTCAATGAGGATGTCTCCTTCTATGATAACTCCAGCTGAGTAACATAGATGGCAAATAAGATGAGGAAAAGCTAGCTTTGCCAAAGTAGAGGGCTTATCGGCTATTTTGTAAAATTCATGGGAGATGACTTCATGAACTTCTACTTCCTCTCCATTCATGATGCTATGAATCATGATGGCCCGATCCACAATAACTTCAGATCGGTTGCTAGTGGGGATGAGGGAGCGTTGGATGAACTCCAACCATCCTCTAGCCACAGGCTTGAGGTCTAGTCTTCTTAGTTGAAACGGCTTATCTTTGGAGTCTCTTTTCCATTGAGCTCCTTCCACACATATGTCCATAAGGACTTGGTACAACCTTTGATTAAAGTTGACCCTTCTACTGTAGGGGCGTGCATCTCCTTGCATCATGGGCAAGTTGAACGCCAACCTCACATTTTCCGGACTAAAATCTAAGTATTTCCCCCGAACCATTGTAAGATAATTCTTTGGATTCGGGTTCTTACTTTGATCATGGTTCCTAGTAATCCATGCATTGGCATAGAACTCTTGAACCATTAAGATTCTGACTTGTTGGATGGGGTTGGTTAGAACTTCCCAATCTCTTCTTTGGATCTCATGTCGGATCTCCGGATACTCATTTTTCTTGAGCTTGAAAGGGACCTCAGGGATCACCTTCTTCTTGGCGAGAACATCATAGAAGTGGTCTTGATGGTCTTTGGAGATGAATCTTTCCATCTCCCATGACTCGGAGGTGGAAGCTTTTGTCTTCCCTTTCCCTTTTCTAGAGGATTCTCCGGCCTTAGGTGCCATCAATGGTAATGGAAAAACAAAAAACTTATGCTTTTACCACACCAAACTTAAAATATTGCTCGCCCTCGAGCAAGAGAAGAAAGAAAAGAAGAAGAAGAAGAGAAAAGATGAAGGAGAGTAAGGGAGGTGTATTCGGTCAATGTGTAGAAGAGGGGGTTGTGTTGTGTGAAAATGAAGGAGAATGGAGGAGTTATATAGGAAGGGGAGAGGGAGTAGGTTCGGCCATTTAGGGTGGGTTTGGGTGGGAAAGAAATTTTGAATTTTGAAGGTATGTGGGGTTTATGGGGAAGAGTGGATGGATGTGAGTGGTGAAGGGGGTAATTGGGAAGATAGATTGAGGTGATTGGTGAAGGGTTTTGGGGAAGAGTGGTTATTGGAAAGAGAGGATGAATGTTGAGAAGAGGGGAGAATATGGTAGGTGGGGATCCTGTGGGGTCCACAGATCCTGAGATGATCCTGTGGGGTCCACAGATCCTGAGGTGTCAAGGATTTACATCCCTGCACCAATTAGGCATGTAAAATGCCTTTCCATTCAATTCTGGCATTTAAACGCCGACGTGATGCTTGTTCGGGGCGTTCAACACCCATGTGCAGCATGTTTTTGGCGTAGAACGCCAGTTCCATGCTTGTTTCTGGTGTTCAGCGCCAGATCCATGCTCTGTTCTGGCGTTGAACGCCAGCCAGATGCTCCTTATTGGCGTTTAAACGCCAGTAAGTCCTTCCTCCAGGGTGTGATTTTTCTTCTGCTATTTTTGATTCTGTTTTTAATTTTAATATTTTTTTCGTGACTCCACATGATCATGAATCTAATAAAACATAAAAGAACAATAAAATAAAATAAAATTAGATAAATAAAAATTGGGTTGCCTCCCAATAAACGCTTCTTTAATGTCAATAGCTTGATAGTGGGCTCTCATGGAGCCTCACAGGTGATCAGGTCAATGTTTTATAGTCCCAACACCAAACTTAGAGTTTAGTTGTGGGGATTCAACACCAAACTTAGAGTTTGGTTGTGGCCTCCCAACACTAAAATTAGAGTTTGATTGTGGGGGCTCTGTTTGACTCTGTACTGAGAGAAGCTCTACATGCTTACTCTCCCTTGTTACAGAAGGATAGCCGTGTGCCTTAAACACAAGGTAGTCCCCATTCAATTGAAGGACTAATTCTCCTCTGTTAACATCTATCACAGCTTCTGCTGTGGCTAAGAAAGGTCTTCCAAGGATGATGCATTTATCCTCCTCCTTCCTAGTGTCTAAGATTATGAATCAGCAGGAATGTAAAGGCCTTTAACCTTTACCAACACGTCCTCTACTAATCCATAAGCTTGTCTTACTGACTTGTCTGCCAATTGTAATGAGAATAAGGCAGGCTGTACCTCAATGATCCCCATCTTTTCCATTACAGAGAGTGGCATAAGATTTATGCCTGACCCTAGGTCACACAGAGCTTTTTCAAAGGTCATGGTGCCTATGGTACAGGGTATTAAGAATTTCCCAGGATCTTGTTTCTTTTGAGGTAAAGTTTGCTGAACCCATGTATCAAGTTCACTAATGAGCAAGGGAGGTTCACCTTCCCAAGTCTCATTACCAAATAACTTGGCATTCAGCTTCATGATGGCTCCTAGATATTGAGCAACTTGCTCTCCAGTTACATCTTCATCCTCTTCAGAGGAAGAATAATCTTCAGAGCTCATGAATGGCAGAAAGAGATTTAATGGAATCTCTATGGTCTCTATATGAGTCTCAGATTCATTTGGATCCTCAATAGGGAACTCCTTCTTGCTTGAGAGACGTCCCATGAGATCTTCTTCATTGGGATTTGCGTCCTCTCCCTCCTCCTTGCATTCGGCCATATTGATTATATCAATGGCCTTGCACTCTCTTTTTGGATTTTCTTCAGTATTGCTTGGGAGAGTACTAGGAGGGATTTCAGTGATTTTCTTACTCAGCTGGCCCACTTGTGCCTCCAGATTTCTGATGGAGGACCTTGTTTCATTCATGAAACATAAAGTGGCTTTAGACAGATCAGAGACTAAGTTTGCTAAGTTAGAGGTATTCTGTTCATAATTCTCTGTCTGTTGCTGAGAAAATGATGGATAAGGCTTAATATTGCTGAGCCTATTTCTTCCACCATTATTAAAGCCTTGTTGAGGCTTTTGTTGATCCTTCCATGAGAAATTCGGATGATTTCTCCATGATGAATTATAGGTGTTTCCATAAGGTTCACCCATGTAATTTACCTCTGCTATTGCAGGGTTTTCAGGATCATAAGCTTCTTCTTCAGAAG